>NW_010248636.1:0-40712 GCF_000690775.1 Eurypyga helias
CACCCAGCCTGTACTTGTGCTTGTCTGTGTACACCTGTTGGGCACAAAGTGGTACCATTAACCTGGTGCCACTTCTAGTGACTGTTTCTTTGCTCCAGCCTTTCAGGCCCAAATAGATGATGGTGTCTACAGTCTGTTCCAAATCCCCAGCCATCCAGTCATGTGCAGGGATGCTGAGGAACAATTTTTTTTAATGTATAATGGACACAGATGTTTCCCATCGGCCAACTATGGATCAAGGTCCCCCATCTGAGGCCATCTGAAATGCTTCTTGCCCAGAGCCATGCCCAGCGGCAACCGGCAGCTCAGAACCAGCAAGAGGGTGTGATGGAAACCATCAATGGGTACTAAGTGTCCCTGACATGAGACAGCAGGCTTAGATGAAGCCAATGGGGTCAGAAAAACAGAAGCGGTGATGCAGCAGTATGAAAGACAACACCGGGGTCACTCCGGCTTAATTAGCAGGGGGTTTATTTTTTTCCCCCTTTTTTTTGCATGGGTGCAAACATTTAAAGCTAAAGTCTTGAACGAGTCAGAGATACTTCATGCATGCACACACACATCCAGTGCAGAAATCACTCCTCTTAACACCCCCAGTGTGTGTTTAGACTAGTATTTTATTAGAAAAGGAGAAATGGAGAGACAGGGAGGGAAGCTAATGGCACCCTGGATGGAAGAGATCCCATTAAGACCCCCTGCTGATAAAGTGTTGAAACTGAGATGGGATGAGGGCTTCCTGAGCTGCTTCTATTAATACAACTGCTCTTGAGAGAAAAACAAATGGGCTTTTGGCTGGATGGGCTCAGAGGGCTGGGTGGTCTCAAAGCAGAGAAGGATTTCAAGCCTGTGTTAGCAATAAGGACAGTTTATGCTGTCGGATTCATTTATTATTCAGCGGTCTATGGTATAAGTGACCGCACACCCTCCTCACTGCAGTGCTGGGTTTAAGAAGTTACTTTGCTTCCTGCTGTGGGCTGGGGTTGCTGGGTTGCACTTGCTTCTCCCACACTTCTGCTGTTGCCTTTATCATCTCTTTTTAGTTACCTACTTCTGCTTTTTCCTCTGCTCACAAATCTTTCCCACCGCCCATTTTCTTTTCCCCTTTATTGTCTCCCTATGTCTCCTTCCTTTCCTGTGCTTTTCACCTTAATGTTGATGCTGTGGACACTGAATATCCAAAACCAGACAGTATTAATTAAAAACAAAACAAAACAGCAACATTTAATAAATTTGGGGTGGTTTGTTGGCTCCCAGCAAAATGGTTACAGTACCAGACAGTCTCTGGGAGACAAGAAACCAGAAGAAAGATGGGGCATTTGCTTCGCAACATTTGGGATTTTGCAACAGTTCTCCTAAACTGAATGCCAATTTTCTCCGACTGGTTCATGACCCAGGCATTGTAATGAAAACAATGGCTGTGACTGGTGCCAGTGTATGTTCCTGGTCCATAACCTGAATGTCAAAGCAACACAGTTTTGGGATAAAAGGCAAAATGGCACAGCTGACTGAAATTTCCTAAAGGGCAATAGACAAAAAGTATCAGAATAAAAGACGACTTTCTTCCCCAATTCAGAGAAACTCTGATCAGAACAATCACAGTTTAGCGGTTTTTACAGAGGCACAACAGTAAATATTTTCTTTTTCTTCTTTCTTTCCTTCTTTCCTTCTCCTCCCTCCCTTTCTTATTTTTTGTAATGTTTTCACTTTACAAGCATTTCAGACATCCTGCTCCCTTTGTTCTTCCTTCCTCTGCTCCTCCAGACCCTCATACGTGGCAGTAGTTCTTCCCAAAGGTAGTATTTCTTTCTTAGTGACCATGGTGGTATCAGTGCATGCAAAAGAGGAATTTGCAGATCTATGGATGACACCCTGAATTTTTTGTGTCGCTCTTACCATTTTTCTAAGCACATGGTATTTGCTATTGCCAGCACCAGGACAAGAGACTAAAAGGAACATCTGGTCCCCTCTACCCAATCGTTCTCCTCTTCTGAGCTGGTTCTTTCCATTCTGGCTCCAGAAGCAGAATCTATCCTGGGAAAAGCCTTCTCAGCAGTGAAACTGAGATGGGTAAAGCGTGGGGAGGAAACTGCAGGGCACAACACATTTGAGAGTGCCGTAATTTTTCATTGTATTTTGTTTTCACATTCATCCTTGTTTTACTGATAAATTCTGATGCACAACCAAAATCAGCCTTGCTTCTTGACCTCAGCGCAGCCTGGCCAACTCAGCATCCCAAGGACATGAGGTGAACAAGTCAAACAGACCCTGTGTTTAAAAAGGCCTCTCGTTCTTTAACCCCCAACCACAAAAAGCAGCGTGTACAAAACTCAGAGAGATGCAAGACAAAAGGAAGACCATCTTCTGAGCCTGTGGCCTGTTAGCCCACAAAGCCTGGGCACACATTTCCTGCCCAAAAGGGTATCGTTCCCACAGGGAGTCAGGACCAACTGTTGGGTCAAGCTTAATCACACACTGACTTGCCAACTTCTTTCTTCGTTGTTCCCTCCTGCATGACAACTGGTTTTAAGCAAGTTCCCTTTCTTGTCCTTCCTCCTCGTCCCTCGCAGATGGCTGTCATCTTCATAGCCTCTTGCCAGAATGGAGGGAAATGTTTGCTGTGTCTCTGTCGCTCAGGGAAAGCTCTTCCCACACTAAACTTTGGGCTGAGTCCAGACACCATATCACAAGCCCAGTCCATGATTGGCTGCCTCCCAGTCCATCCCTCCTCACAGCTCATGGAGACTTCGTGGCTCACCTCAGGGAACAAGCAATGCGAGACGCCTGCCACTCTGTGTAACCCAGAAGAGTTTGGTGGCAACAAGGTGCTGAAAAGAAATGCGTTGGTGCTCCTCCAGCAATGCCTGGAAGTTAACGCAGCCATCATTTTTACTTCATCACAGCCCTCAGGAGAGTGCACAAAGGAGTGATCTCCAGATAGGCTTAGGGCAGAAGAGGGGTGAGAGGTCTGGTGTGAGCGGTTAGAGAGTGGGGAGAGGGTTTCCTAAAGACATTACAGATAATTCCTTATCTGGCAAAATCTTTCCATAAATACTGTAAACCAGAGCCCTGTTGCTTTAGTAAAGAGGGCAAGACTGTGTCATGGCTGACAACTCAATTCATTGCCATAGGTATTTTGTGAATCACAAATGTTTAGCTTTTTGTACACCCAAACTTAAAGAAAGCATTTTTCCAGGTCTGTGGTGTACTGCAAGCTAATAGAAGTTGCACTATGGGTATGCTTTAAGATCTGTGGTTCATTTGAGTGCTTTCATGGATTTCTTTAATCTGTCTGAAATTGCAGGTTTCAAGTAACCTTTAGTATTTGAGCCAGACGCCTCCAATTAACTCTGCTCCTTTAGCTGAACGTACCAGGGAGGCCCAAGGCATTAAAATGACTTGCATGAAGAAACCTACCCAGAATAAATATAATTACAACCTAAGCTTGTTGTTCACAATGGCCTGACCTCCAGATGGTAACTCACACAATTAAAATGCTTTTATTTTTTCAAGAAAACAGACAGGGAAGAAAGGAGAAAAAAAAAAGGGGGAGAAGAAAAACCACACACGCAGTGACTCCCTCGGTTTTCCTCCTGGCTCCAGCAACCCAGCACCGCTGCTTACTGCCGGGCTGCCCATCCTCTCCCAGATTCAGCAGCTCATGCTCCCTGTGAGACATCCAGGCATCAGGGATGTGAGATAGCACCACCCTCCCACGCTGACCCAGGCGGGGTGGGTGCCAGCTGTGGGCTGAAACCCCTTTACTCGCGATGCTCCCGTGGGACCTGGCATTTGAGAGAGCGATCCCCAGCTGGGTTGCTGGCAGTCTGGCATGCCCAGTGCCTGCCCAGGTCAAGGACACACTGTTCTTGCCTGACGCTGCCTGGGGAGATAAACGCTCCGTGCCGGCCAACAGCTTATCGTTTCCTGCAGCCCGTGCGGCAAGGGCGGCTGGCTACGCTGGAAATCAGGACACCTGGAAGGACAAAGGGTTTCCCCGGGTGCGCAGCGAGGGGTGATACCGGAGGAGCACGGGGAGGTGGAGCCGCAGAAATGGCAGAGTTTTAGCACAAATGCATTTCAAAGCTAGGCTGGGCTCATCTGGCTGTCTTTCGTGTGTGCGTACAGCAGCTACGGATGGCTGTGCTGAGCCAGCCCTCCAGCTCCAGGGGAAAATTTAAAAGGGGGGAGCTGGGGAAAAAAAAAACCAAACACCACCAACCCAACCAACCAAAAACAAGCAAGAGGAATTGCAGAAATGAAATGCTTAAGTAGAGATGGCATATTTTGTCGCTTTGTCTCGGTGCTATTGTGTCCTCTCGGTTAAATTGGGAACTGCTTATCATAGCAATACCCGGTACTGGCATCACAGGCTGGGATGGAAGTACAGCTTTTTCATTGGGGTTTGTAAGTCAGCTGGTGGAAATGGCAAGAACAAAAAATTAGTGTATATACAATTTTCCCTTTCTTCTCTTTCTTGGGTTTTGGACACCTTGGATTGGTTAGATTACATTTACTGAATGAGCCCCTTTTCCTTCAGACTCTATAGGGGAAAAATAAATTTCATAGACGCATGCTTCAGTTTTCTGCCACTATCTGAACCAAGAGCAGCGTCTCATTTTTCTAACTTTAAGCAGAAATGTAGCTTCCAATGAGAGGTGTTGAAATTACAGCCCTGCAGATGAAGGTCTTTGTATACCCAGAGAACAGTTATGTGACAGGGAAAGCTGCACCCACCGGAGGAGTATTTGCTCTTGCTCTAGACTGACCTGATTTGCAAGCTCTGCCCCCAGCAATGAGGCCCGTTTCTCTGTGCTCATTTATTTGCTGTGACAACTTTCAAGGGTACCACATGCATAATAATAGTTACTTTCTCCCTCCCGTTGCAGACAGATGTCCCATGAGATTCTTGCCAGCAATACAGACGCCGCAGAGGGAGGAGAAGCCTGGACAAGACACCTTTTGGGCTGCACATGAACCATACCTATCCTTTACCCCATAGAATGGGAATTGCATACTTGCTAGTGCCTTCACTGATCAAAGCCCTGTGGTCAGCCCCTGAGCATGCAAATCCAGACTGGAGCAGGCCCAGGGAGAAGAACATACCTCAAATTCTGTACTCTGCAAGACCCACATAATTAGCTATAGCTATGCGCCACCCAGGGTTACTAGTAGAAGGAGCCATGTCCCAGCCTCCCATCGTGCCTGGGGGTGGCCCCACCACACACGGTTGCAAAGGTGGGAGGGAATCGGCCGTAATGCTGGCTGTTGGACGGCTCAGAAGCTTCTCTCCTGCCTGCTCAGGGGAGGTGAGCTGGGGCTGAAGCTGCTCTGCCGCCTTCTGCATCACCTCTCTTCACTTTTCCACACTCACGGGAGGAACTGAGGCATGATGCACAGCCGAGACTGTAGCACCTACACCTGCTTCCCTGCTTCTCGCAGCCCTCTCTCCCTCCATGCCCAGCCTCCTCCTCCAGCCCATCAGTTTCTCAGCCTTTCTCCTCTCAGCACGGCTGCTTGTTTCTAGTGGAAACAGTGGAAATGTTTTGCCTGAAACCCCAAAGGGATATCCAGTGTGGGCAGTTTCAGTTCAAACTGTTCACTTCTGCTGAAGCTGAGAGTTAGCTGAAAGGAGGTCTGCGATGGAAAGTGCCGAGGAAGCAACCAGAGGCTAAACTCTGGCTGTTACGGGGAGGAGAGGTGAACTCTATCGGGTGGGACAAAGAGGTACAGACCACACAGAGCTCCAGCACGGCAGGTCAGACTACTAACAACAAGCACCGGAGTAGGGAGGGAAAGGATTTCACCTTCTGAGATACTCTCAGAGCTACTCACGAACCTTACAGATTGGAAGGTGTGAATCACTAACTTTCTGAGTGCAAAGGAGAGATCCCAGTGCTCATGGCAGCTCTTCTAAGAAAGAGGAAACAGATTCAGAGTGTGCGGTGGTGTTGTCTCTCTCCCTCTGCCTTCATTCTTCCCTGCTGCCCTTTTCCCTCCAAGATTTGATGCCTGCAGCTGCTGGTTCAGGTTGTGCAGGGAACAGTTTTGCTGCCAGTGACTGGGGATGACAAATCCTGGTTGCCCAGCACTCCTCAGCCCAGGGAGAGGGGAATAGAAGGACAACCCATCAGAGAGCAGGACACACACCACTGTGCCCAGCTAAGAAGATTGCTCTGGCAGGTGAACCTCAGCCCACTTGCACAGTCCAGTCACCAGAAACATCCCCTGCGGGAGGTGCTTGCAGAGGAGAGGGTGGTGAGGCACTGGAACAGGTTGCCCAGAGAAGCTGTGGATGCCCCAGCCCTGGAAGTGTTCAAGGTCAGGCTGGATGAGGCTTTGAGCAACCTGGTCTAGTGGAAGGTGTCCCTGCCCATGGCAGGGGGGTTGGAAGTAGATGGTCTTTAAGGTCCTTTCCAACCCAAACCGTTCTGTGATTCTATGATTCTATGAGAGGGCAAGCTGACCGTGAGAACAATGCTGGCAGGGCTAGGGCAGTGATGCATCCTGGGGATGTACCCCACTCCCCAGCTTTCCAGTGTAGCCACCTGCAAGAGTTTCATGCACAGACCTGGACTTACGCTGCGGCAACCGTGAACTCATAAGCTCCTTATTAAATAACGCAAGTCCTGCTTCTGCTGATGTCAGTAGGTGTATTTCTCCTCTGACACAGGTTCAAGGCTCAAGGTCTGGTGCTTGCCATCTTACCAGGGCTAAGCAGTGTCATTCACACTAGAAGACAAAACATACCAGTAGCCCATTAATTGCCCTTTTGTGCATGAAACAACCCAAAATTGCATTTCAAAGTCAAAAGCAGATGCTTGCAATCAACAGAACTAAGAAATTACTCATTTCTGGTCATCTTGTGTCCTTAAGAGAGAAATCGGGATCATGGAGGCAGCTGTTTCAAAACTGCAGTACAAATTTTCAGCAGTCTGAAGATTTTTGAAATGTCAGAGGGAAAAAGGAGACAGACGAAATCCAAAGCCACTTAGGGAAAGTTAAAATGCTTGGTAGGAAGCTGCGGTTGTTGGCTCAGCGGTCCTGTAATGCCACATTATCTTCCCGGAGCCCAGTCCTGTTTCAGGCAAGGAGCCTCGTGCAGGAGCCTCGTACAGATGCTGACTCTGGGAGCAGCCGTTCGCTGCCAGGTAACAACTTTCCACTTCCCAAGCCCAAAGCTGTCGGTTTACTTACAGCAAAAAAGTAATAACCCAGTTCACCAAGGAGCCTGACCATCCACAGGAGGTGAGAGCAACTGAGCTTGGGCTTCATCTTGCACAAGGGGAGGCAGCAACTTTGTCCTTACAAGCATCTGTCGCTGCATGGAGTGGGGTGAAAAGCCAGCAGAAGCGATGAAAAGGGAGACCTGTCTGAGGGAATTAACTCAGAAAAAAACCTGACTAAACTCAAGCAGCCAAGGCTGACTGTTCGCTGAAGCAAATTTGGCAGGCCCGTCTTTGTTTTTTAACATTTCTAGCGATTGTAAAAATAATCCTGTCATGCTCTGCAAAGGTGATCTCTGGAAGACTAACAGATGAAGAACTTACGTCTTGACTCAAAATTTGATGAGGGGATGTGCTGAGCCATACTTTTTGGCTGAGAGAGCTCTGATTCATAAAGTTGGGAAGTGAAAAAGAAAGGGTCGGCTCTGCAGGTAAAGCAATGAGTGCAGAGATGGAGCTGGTGTGGCAGATGGACCCCTGTGACCCCAGTCAGGGAAGTTTCTCTCGATGGGCCCCAGGGACAGCTACAAGATGCATGGAGCAATACTGCCTTCCCACATCCATGCCTGTCCCTCGCAAGGGCTGTGCGCAAGGCCTAGTATGGCAAAGCCCTTGATCTCGCTTGGAGCCTGTGAGCATTACCACATTGCAAGCACACAGCCATCTTCAGACCCACCAAAATGCTGAGTACCCTCTGCCCTCCCTGACCTTTCATGCCCTGGTGTTGTGACAATGGCTAGCAGGTTTGCACCGGTGAGATACATATATACACACAGACACACACAGAGGAGATGTTGGTAGGTACTCATGCATATACATAGGCATATGTTCTTGGATGAAGTCATTTTATTCAGACTGCTCAAAATGCATGCCCAGACGAAGCACAGCTTTCCCCGGGCATGAGAGCAACAGCCGGCTCTCTGAAGGGTCCGGATGAGAGGGGCAGCCCAGGCCCACCACCCTGCTCCTCCGGAAATGGGCCAAGTTATTTATGAGGGGCTATTTGGTGTAAAACCATGGCAGACTGCCATCTGCTGGGCATGTGCAGGGCTCTTCTGGCATGAGGGAGGAAGACAGGGAAGAGAAACCCCAGAGAAACTGGGCTGTGTCCATGCTAGGGCATTAAACTTCCCTGAGACCCTTCCCCAGCCAGCTGGCAGGGAGCAGCCCACAGCCAGTCTGGTCATCCTGCAGCTCAGCGTGGCCTCTGCAAAATGCCTGATGGAAGCGGCCGCTGGCTCCTACCAACTCCCAAACCACACAGGAGAATTTCTGGGAGAATCCCAGTGGATCCAGGCCAAAGGCATGGCAGGGACCATCCTGATGGTGTGGATGTACCAGCAGCAGACAGTGCCTAGGGATGTCCTCTGGTACAAATCAGTTTGTGAGCACAGACATAGTCTTTGTGTGATGTGCCTGTGGTGGACCAGGCTTTGCATCACATCTGAAGGTATCCTGCTTCTGTCCATCAGCTACTCGGGGAGCTTGCCCCACTAAATGTACAGGCACCCCAGCTGACTGCCTGAAGTAGGCTGTGTGAATCCCCCATGCTCCACATCTCTAAAGGGAAAATCACCTCCTTTTGAGCTATTCCTGCCTTCAGCATCTTCTTTGATTCATCACAGATGGTGGCAGTTATTGAAACCTGAATCACAGTTACATTATGTTAACCCACCTCTGATTGCAGTGCAAATGAGGAATACAAAAGGAGGAGAGAAAGAAGGAGGAGAAAGCAGGAGGCAAACTGCAAATTAAAGGCAAATCGCAAGGTTGGTTTAGGCTATTGTGTAAATGGAGGTGGCTCCGTTTTCCACCGTGCTAGGAAAATGAGATGTACCATAGTGCCAAAGACCAAGGATCTTCAGGATAACAGTTATTAAGATCCCTAGGTTTTGTCCTTTTACAGATCTAACAGCTTCGTGCATTTCAGTACAGCTGCAGTGTGTTTCCTTCCCACCACTAAGGATACTGGGAACCAATTGAAAAATATACAGGGAAAAACTTTGTCAAGGGCTCTCAGAAAATGGTTATAAAAGGACTGAATCTAAATCCATAAATGCTTTGCCAGCATGCAGTAACCACTAATTCTAGTTTCCTCCATGAAATACGTCAAAAGTAAGCTTCCTCGCCATCAATCAATCGCCTCCCAAAAGTAGGAAAGAGACCTTGATGGGAAGGAATGGTTAAAGTGAACAAGCAAAAAGTAACGTGTCCTTCAAAACAAGCGCATACTTTCCTGACTGTAGGGTTTTATTCATGTCCTTCCAGCCCACTCCAAACACAAACTTATCACCCTCGGTTTTTTTGTGCCAAGTCAATAACAGCTTGCGTGGGGATTGTGGAATGCTACATCTGAAAGCCTCTCACACACTTTAGTGAAGGACTGATAATAATTAATAGCTGCCAAGGACATTTAGCCTTGTCAGGTGATTGTTAGCATGGTTTTCCCCTGGACATGTTTTAGATTGAGCCTTTCCAATTTTCCTGGACAGCATCTGGAGACCAGGAGATTCCTCTGCTGTTTTTGTGCGCAATCCCCGGCAGAAAGTGAAGAGAACATCCCACGAAGCCCTTGGACTGAAAACCTTGCTAGTGGACCGGGACTGCACCTTTTCTAAAATTTCTTCCCATGCAGCAGGGCTGTTCAGCTGCACTAGGAAGGCACAGCTTTCCCACCTGGAAGGATGTCCAGGCTTTGGGTAGGTGAAGTAGCTCTGGACAGGCTTTCAGGTCACTGAGGAGTATCAAAACACGGCATGCCAGAGGCTGAAGGATTTGTTCCAGACAGTTTCTGCCTCTCACTCTAATTATTCAACTGCTCTGATAGGGTTAGAAACCTTAGGAATTATGCCTGGATCATAAGCTGCCTTTATTTCTCAGTCATTCTGGAGCTGATCCTAAAGTGATGCTTTTGGGAGCAACAAGTCTAATAACATCACTCAACACAGTAGCTAAAGGAAGGAAGGGAAATGTTTGGCTCCTGGCTCTGCAGCTGGCTTTTGTCAGCTCCTCTCAGACCAAGAGAGGCAAGTTTCTGAAATCTCCCCACTTCTTTCTTTTTGTCCTTGGGCCAGCTGGAGCCAGGAGAGCTGCAGAGCCAGCAGGCACCGAGCACCTCAAAGGCAGCCGTCTTGCAGAAGAAGGACAACCTGGCAGGTAGCCAGCAAAATAAATGACCCTGGCTCCCAACGCCTCGCAGGTAAATCTGGGTGCTTTAAGGTTTCTCGGCAGGCAGGTGTTTTCATTTCATCACTTCAGCTTCAGCTGCTGCTTCAATTTTTCATCAGAAATGCTTGTGACAGCATGGGACACACCTCAGTGGGATGCAGTGCAGAGTAATCCTCCAGCATCTGCCATTTTCTTTGTGGCTTTCTCTCTTGAATAAGACACAGGCGTTCTTTAGAAGATGCTAGTGCTCATGCTTGGGCAGCTGGAACAAAGACCCTCAAACAGGCTGCGCACCTTGAGTTTCCCAGGCTTGGGTAGTCATCCCCAGGCTGCAGGATCAAGACATGGGATCAGACCAGGTTCTGGCTGTGTGATCCACAAGGAAGCTGTAATAGGACATACATGTCCAGCAGTAAGAGCATGTTGGCAGGCTGCAACAACTCTGGACCCCGAGGTAACTGGGCGAGATAGCTGCTCATGGCAGAGCCCAATCTGGTTCTTATTCCCAGCACTCAGGGAGGCCAAAAATCCAGCCTAAACAAATGCAATTCAGCCCATTAGCAGAGATCACAGAAGCTACCTGTCTTGACAAAACCCAGCAATGTTTCTAATTACGAAGGGTTGGCTCAGAGTCTCTGTTCTAGCCACTGTGGCTACTATCCTAAATTCCCACAACAAATTACCTACACTTCTCACTGCTAACAGAATTAGCTATTTATCTAACATCGTCAGCCAAATGCTGGAGCGCATCCTCGCACAGAAGTGTTATTGTAGCCATCACCTGAGATTTGTCTGAGCAGGGCTTGTGGGTTTTGGTCCACTAACACGACTTTGCTTACAGCCTGAAGGGCAGGACTTTGTTTTTAAGGGTAAACAAAGAGGCCAGTGGGGGCTTAGGCTTCCCTCTGCTTGTATCTCTTTGCTGTTCATTGTACCAGCACCTAAAGAGAATTTTTTTTGCTTCTAGTCAACCAGCAGAAGTGAAGGAAAGCCATACCCTCTCATGCAGACCCTCTTGCAAATTGGCTAAGGTGGGTATTTTATGCAGGGCTGCAAACAAAAGTTGCTTTACCTTAGCTGGATCAGCCTGATTATTTGTGCTACAAGTGAAGCACTAATAAGTAATACCCAAGCCGGCGTTAAACCAGCAAGCATGGGTACAAGCCACAGCAGAGCTGTGACAACAGAGAGCTCATTACCAAGCACTCTGGATCAGGGGGATCTCTCCTGCTGGGCTTCCTGCTGCCCAGGTCCCACCATACCATGCTGTGGACCTGCCCTTGGTTTTCCTCACAAGTGATGAAGATGGAAAGAACATCCCATTTCTCTCCTGGCTGCTTTTCAAAACCCCTCCTCAGGTTCCTGTCCAGTCACCACAGCCATGGGTGATGGCTCCAGGAAAGAGGTGCCCAGCCTGTCTGACCTTCTCTCTGCAGGCAGCAGCGGAAAGCCGTTGCTCTGTGAGGTGGAGCGGAGGAGGAGTAAAAGGAGAGTAAATCCTGATCTGCTCAGTCTCAGGTGGATAATACTGTGAAACAGTAAATTGACATTGCCAATGTCCCAAACAGAGTTTGGACCTGGGCAGCACCTCATCCGCAAGACACATAGGGGGACTGTACTTTTCCTTTCTGCTTAGTTTTAAAACTAAGCATGCTGGCCTGCTGGTGGCCACTGGTCAGGCTTTGCTTGCTTCCCGGCTCTCCAGTTTCACCCTTGCTGCAGGCAGAGGGATAATCCTGCTGTCATCTGTGCCACTGGCACATCACCCCATGCTGTCACGGAGCTCTCTGCCTGTCCTGGTGTGCCCTGTGCTGCTGCACCACGGGCAGGAGGGTCCTGGGGGCCACTGTGCCCCTTTCACCAGCAGCCGGTGCATGGGTTCGAGCTTGGCTGAGGCTTGGCATGAGTGTCTCCAAGGCAGACCCACGTGCTGCTACAGCAGGTAGCGGAGCTGGCGGTGCGGGTGACTGACATCTTCCTCTGAGTCAGTGATACTGGCAGGTGTCAATCTCTGCAGTGACAGATACACCTGAGGGACTGAGGGTGCTGAACACCCGGCTAGAACACTGCCTACCAGCAGAACCGGGTTTCTGCAGCTCTGTGCAACGGGGAGAAAATCCCCCCCTATTCACAGCAGCCTCAGCTTGGAAACCCAGAGGAACAAGGGATTGGGAGGGTCTGTGGGAGCTGGAAGGGGCTGAGGAGGAAAGGACAGAAGAGCAGGGATGTAGACTGGCTCTTGAGAAACAAGGCAGAGCAGGCAGGGGTAGCTCTTGGCAGAGGCAAGGCCTGGTGTGGTGGAGGTGCTGGGCTGGAGGGGTATCATGGCTCAGTAAGGAAGGATGGACAAGGACAGAGGGGATGCTGGATGAGGAGACAGAATGGAAATGGTAAGCAGGGCATAGGGAAGGGCTTTGGGCAAGGGCTGGGGCCTGGAGAGGGGTGGTCTGGGTTCAGGGAAGGATAAAGCCTGGGCAGAAGGGGAAAGAAGATGTGCAACGGGGAAAGCACTGGGTAAAATAAGCTTTACCCTTATGAATAATGTAACCTTTTCTTTTTTCTGTTAAAGCTTTTTTATTGTAATTGCAGCTATTCTCTTTTCCTCCTAGCTTTCTTTGACCATCCTTCCCCTCCTGGCATTTGACTCCCTATTGGTAATTCCTCTTCAGTGTTTGCTAGTTTTCTGTCTCTTGCTCTGCCAGTACAACTGTCACTGCATGCATTGTGCTACGTCCTCTGTGAAAGGATGTACAGATAGCAAGCGGTCTGTATGTACAATACTGCTCTTACCGCTGCTCTGGCAAACAGCTTACTCCCCATGCCTGCAATTTTCCCTTCAGTTCTTCTCTTTGTCCTCTTCTCTTCCTTGTGTCTTCATTTTCCCTTGTGTTTCCTGCAGCCTGGCCCCTTGCCAGCTTTGCTTCCCCACCTCTAGCAGAGCCTGCTCCTATTCCTGCTATCGGTACCACTTGCAGGGCTTCTCTCCCTTGCCCAACCAGCCTTGCTGGGACAGCTGGAAGGCAGTGGTGTTAACAGAGAGGACGCGAAGAGCATCTATTGCAGATCTCTGGTCATGGCTAAAGTCAAAGAGCCAAACGTTTATGGTTTGTGCGTGGGTGTTATGTAAACAACAGCAATTATTCATTGTCAAAACTTCATCGCTCAGCCCAAAACTCAACCATTTTTGCTGGACTGTTTCACAGGCTGCTACTTCTGAAGACTCGCAGCCAGAATTTAGCCTTCCTCTCCTATCTGTAGAACTGTGTTACTACTATTAAAGAAGTCACTGTTACAGTTTTAATGAACTTCCCACCTCACCCTCTCCTGCCACGACAGATGCAATCCTTCTGGGTATAGCCCCAAAAACCATATTCTCTTATTTCTGTGAATATGTGAATTTGCAAACTTTTCAGCTTTTTACAAAGCGGTAACAGTGGCCTGAAAGTGCGTGAGCACAGAAGGGCATCGCTTCTGGTCTGTTCAGTGCATTTGAAGGACTCCCACTGAAATGAATGGAAGCATCTTCCCACAAACTCAGCAGGTTTTAGAGCCTCTTGCATTGAGGTGTGTCAGCCTCTACATACTGCTCACGCTTTTGCTTTCGAAATGCTGTGTGGATGGGAAGTTGCATTTTGAATATAAAGGAGGAAGTGGCCAAACTGTTTCAGTTGTTGTGGCAGAGACAGACACCTAGCTTACACAAAGATGGCCTCATTTTCTTCTATTCAACCAGAGATTTGGAAATAGCATTGGGTCCCCAAAAGTCAGTGAAACTTGACATTAGTTAGGTCAACTGGGTAAGCAGCAAGCACTTCAAAGGGTGATAGAAAGCCATGAGGACTTAAACATACATGAGGGAGCTTCTGATGACCTTTTACTTGCCCTGTCAGAGGCCCCAAGTGTAAGGTAGAGGGTGGAGCTTCTTCATTATACCTAGATCCCCAAGAAAATCCCTTAGTAATCCCCATCGTTACCCCCCTTGCAAGAATGCTCTTCCATCCTCCTTCTGCCATCACATGCAGAGTAATCCTCCTTTTCCTGCGTCACCCTTTCAGTGATCCTTCTTACTCTGCAAGATCACATGCGTTGCACACAGCAACCTCCCTCTCACACTCGCAGGGTGAGCAGTGAGCTGGGGAGAAAAAACCCTCCCCTTCTCCCCTGTTGCAAAGCAGCCCTCCCTTTTTTCCTGTTCCTCCCACAAGATCCAGGCAGTTTAGATCCCCTTTTTTTCACCTTGATGCCACAAGACCGCTCTCCTCAGAGTGGTACCAACAGCAGAGGTGGTGTTTATTGACTTTTTCAGCTAGCTTTTGCCATCCATTTCTCTTTGCTGAGACAACCTTTCCCACCCACCCTCCTGCTCCTCCGAGGCCGTGAGCAAGGCAACACCATGCTGACGTGTGTTCTTCTGTCACAGCAGTGGGACACACTGAAGGAACAGACCAGGACTGGGTTACCTTCTCAGCTCCCCCATGTTCTCGTGCCCTTGCAGCACGCAGAAGGCATTGTACTGCAAACCAGGGTGCTGCTTACTCACAAGGGAAGGGAAGCCCGTGCGAGCTTGTACCCTCAGGTAAAGAGCTACATTTTTTCAGTGTGAGAACAGCGGGTGAAATGAATCAAAAATACCCTGTGAAATGGGTAGGTGCAATCCCAGAGTGTCAGGGTTTGCAGACCCTCTTGCTCCAGTGTCCCAAACCCTGGTGCAGGCAGCACAACTCCTGAGCGCCCAAGGCAGGAACTGTATACGTGAGCCACGCAGCTGACCAGAGGAGAATAAGCAGGCTCAAAAACTGCCGGTTTCAAGAAAATTGTCATCTTGTCACTCCAATGGAGCAGTAAAATTGAGCAGGAGATTATAAGATTCAAAAGTGACAGTGACTTGCCTACCTTTCCCTTCATCTCCCAGACACCCATACAAGGGCTTGGCTGTGCCTCTCCCAAGGCAGCCTCTCTCTTATTCAGTGGAGATGACTTAATCCAGAAAGGGTGATGAGAAGGAGAAAGATTTAAATCAAACCCGATTACTGGGGCTTGATAGGCTTCCCTGGCAAGCTGCTCTGGGTCTGACCCAAAAGTTGTCAGCTCACTGCCTGCTCCCTTGACAATGCTGTTTGGAGGGCTCAGGAGCCTTATGAAATGCAGCCGTCCTCTCAAAGCTCTTCTCAGCTCCAAAAATCAGCCTCTCCTTCCCCCTGGCAAAGGACTGACATATCCTGAGGGTCATCAGGAGGCTGAACAGTACATGAATTTTATCCAGCCCTTCAGCTATCGGTGGGCAAACAGATGGAGAAACAGGCTCCTGAGTGCTTTGTCCGAGACTCTTTAAATGGCATGCTCTCGCTGTGGCTTTGGGAGTAATCCACCTAAGGGATTACTCCAGCGTAGCTGTGAGATAATCCTGTCAAGCTATTGCATGTGCTCAGCCACTGTCCCTCAGACGCTGGGGCTCTGCCCGGGCCTCTCCCAGGCCATGTGAATGGCTCATGATGGCCACAGGGACCTCAGGATGAGCACTGGGCAGGACCCAACCTGCAGACGCTCCTCATCCCAGGGAGCAGAGAGGCACATGCCAGCCTGAGGATGTAAAAGGTGTCATCACATCAATGGCAGTGGCCATCGCAGGCACCAGCCTCCAAGGAAGAAGGCAGGTGCCTCCTGACAGGGGTGGGAAGCAAATCCCTAACTTTGGAGCTCACAAAGTTTACAGAAAGGATTGTAGCAGATGGTTGTGACTGTTGCAGAGACCTGTGCTCAGTGGTTGTGGAGATCCCGTCCAGTCTCATGCGGGGAAGAATGGGAACAGATGACTACAGTCACAATGTGAGTGGTAGAGAGACAAGCACGGGGGAGTTGCAGGATGCTGCAGTGGGAAAGCTTGCTGTCCCGGACCAAGCTATGGCAAGGTCAGCTAACGCTGCCCAACACCTGCCCCCCCAGCCCGGGGGATGCAGGCTATTGAAAGTGATTTCAGAAACGATTCTGAAATGAGTCAAATACATCCATTTTTTTTCTCAACTGAGTCGTAAATGCAGCTATTAAAACAGATTGGTTTATAAATTAAAAAAAAATAGGCCAGAGCAGCATGAGTGTTTTATTTTTATTAAAAAATGGAGAGTAATAAAGTAAAGCTGTAATAATAATATGAAAATGTTGACTAATATCTGTGAAAAACTTGGAGAGCCATAGAGGGAATGAGCTATTGTGTTTTGTGGCGGGTGGGGTGCTGGTGAAGTGTTTGTGGTTAGGACGAAGACACTGAATTTTGCAAGCAGAGCCGACGAGTTTTAGGGCTTGCTATCTGCAGACTCCCTGCACCAGTGAGGAAATTGCTCATGCTCAAGGAAGGCAGAATAGCCAGACTTTTACTGAACTAATCAGAGTCTCTTTTGAGGGTCCTTTTTTCTCCCCTTTCTTTCTCCCCCCTCCACTACACAGTGCTATTGATGAAATACTTTTCAATATTGCAGAAAGAAAAGCAGTGAGAGAAAAAGAGCTCCTTGTCTTCAAGCCATATCAAACATGTTAACCCAACATCACCTGCCATTTTGCCTTGCTGAGCTGGCTTTGCGGATGGGGGCTGTTGGGACCTGGCTGAGGAAAGGCTGCGTCTGTGAAAATTTCATAGAAGTAAAAGTTCAAAGGAGGAGAAGGGAATGAGAGATAAGAAAGCTTAGAATCTTCATTTGAAAAGGAAAGAAAATCTGATTAAGATGTGCTAGCTAACTCAAAACATATGAGCCTGAACATCAAAAGGTTCATAATTCGTACACGTGCTGTAGATAATTATCAGTTTAACTCGATACTTCCTACAGCGACAGAGCTGACGTCAGACCGCTGCAGCGACCGACTTTCAAACCAGCCTCTGACATTGAGCGAGGGCCCCACTGCTGACGTGCCCTTCCTCCCCCTGCCCTTCACACCCCTGCATACACATGCACTCCAAAACGTCTGCTTGGACCCCCCTCAGCTGCCCAAAGCCTGCTGGGCGAGACCAAGAAAGGAGGTGAGTGGCTCTCAGGTGGCTCAGGACATCTCATGCCACAGAGGACCTCTTGTAGATCCCCTGTCCTGCTGCCGCACTGCAAAGGGCACTAACAGAAAACTTCATTTAAACTGGGCTCCTGAGACTCCATCAAACTGTGGCCTAGAAAATAAATGTCAGACTCTGCTTCCTCCAGCCCACTGCAACCTGGGAATGGCTGCCAGCTGGCTTCTCCGGTGCAGCAAGAATTGCTCCTGTGCTGCCAACCAGCGAGGTATGTGAGGCAGCTGGTGGGCCATTCCCATCCTGGTTCTCCTTGCCCTGAGTGGCCGAGGGCTGCTGGCACTGGGGCAGAGCTGATGGGGCGTTGGAGGTGGACACAGGGTTGGGGGTGCCAGGAGCCATGCACACAACCTGTCTGCCTCTCGGCCAGTCGCGGTTTCATGGTGCAGTTTGGCCAGGGGAGCTAATCTTGGAACTCTGTGCATATTTACAAAGCCAGAAGGTTCAGGCAGAAGGCACGTAATGAATCCCAGACCTTCCAAGAGAGCCGTGTGTAGCATGAACATAAGAATAATGTGACTTCAGGGAATGGCAAAGCAAAGCGTTTTCCTTCCATGACCAAGAGACTTCTGTTCGATACCAAGCTCTCCCCCAAGAGCTGAAATGACCTTCTGTCTGCCTGTCCACAGGACAGAGAGACAGAGAGAGACAGTACATAGGCAGAGGAGAGGTCATGTTTTTGTTAGAGGGAAAAAATAATCGAAAGCCTGCTGGTGAAATACTCCTAATCCCTATGTATCTTTGTACTGTGGAGACGGGAATTTTCTCTCTCTCTCTCCCCATACATAGACCCGTGACAGTTTCCTTTCATGAAGAGCTCTTTGCACTTCCCCAAGACCACCTACTCTGCATTCTTTTTTAATTTAAGGATTTTGTTCCTTTGAGGGAGGAGAGGGAAAACACTAACAATTACAACTAGGTCTCCCGCTGCACGCTCTGTCATTAACCCATCCTTGTGGAATATGCTTTTTTTTTTCCATATACTTAATCATTCACTTAATGGATGGCCAACTGCCTGTGAAGCTTCGAGGTCTATAAAGAATGAAGCCTAACCTGCAAGACGCTCTGGCAAGTCGAATGTTTACAGTAAGCACAGCAATCCATCAAACGTCCTTCTGAAGGCTCCTGAAGAACAGCTTGAGGCCAATAAAATAGTCCGGATTTTTTTGGGGGGGTGGAGAAATATACCTATAAATAATCCTTCCTGTCTATGCCAAGTCTGAAATGCAGGCACCTAACACCATGGAGAGCAAGCCAGCTCACTTTATAGCAAAGTGGATTCACACTCTGTCAAATGTTAGACACACACCCACTGACTGACCTCCCCTGGAAGTTCAGTTGTGTCCCACTCGTCAACCAGTTGCACCACTTCAAACAGCATAAAGCATCACATGTTTATTTTAGCAAAAGAAACTCCATATACAGAACTTAAACCTATTCCTAAAACCGTGCTTTAATTACCCAAAAAGGCTGACAGTAAATTAACATTTTAATTAAGAGTAATGAATTATGCATGATTGTGGAGCACTTTCTGTGTAGCTAGCAGAGGAGCACAGGCAAAGATATGGTATGGATTGCAAGAATTTATCCTGACAGTACAAGGAAAAAGCCATTTTGTTGGCAATTGCAGGCTGTTTAGGAGAAAGGTCACGCTAGCTGGGTAGCTATGTGTGAAAATGGTCCTGCTGCACTACTGCAGTTCTGCTACAGGCTCCGTTGTATTACGATGTATGATAACTGAGTCCAACTTCTCCCTGTCATGACAACACAACGCTTGAAAATCACATCTTTAGCCCTTCTGAATGCATTAGGACTGTATACGTAGGAAGAGTGATGGCAAACTATCTCCCATCCTCAGTAGGGACATGGAAACACCGGTGTCACTGTTGGTATTGCAGTTTCCCATGATTTTGCCATGTTTTGTCAGCTCATCTGTCACAAGCGTTGTTCATTTCCACATGGAACCACAGCATTCTTCTGGGGAGGAAGAAAAGGGAGGAAGTTAGTCCTTCTGGATGTGTAAAACAGTATGCAAATATGAGTACATGCAGACAGGAATCATGAAAAACAAAACCACCAGAGGACAAACTGGACCTCCAGTGAATGCTTGAACTGTGACGTTGGGGATTTTTTACACCACGAGTTCTTAGCATTAGGAGTAGGCCAACAGAGCATTGCTATGAAATTATTTGAGATTTCATTACTAGTTCTGCCTCCCAGAGCTTTGACCTTCAAAACAGCTTATGTTTCCAAGAAAAAAGATGTGAAAAGCAGTAAAAAATTAGAACCACTAAGAAAAAAAAAAAGTGTCTGTTTGGCACCATCCTGTCCTTATGTCAAACTCTAATTTAACCGAGTTCCTTGACTTTCATATTTTAGCTGCTTGCTTTGGCACCATAATGGTAATTTCCTTCTTCAACTGCAATGTGACTCGTGCTCTAGCCCTCCTCTGCTTGTTGCTGGAGTCACCACCCTTTCCTACCCTTGTCTGAGGGGAGGTACCACCTTGGAGAGCAGGGCAGTGGCACTCGGGCCTCACAGAGAGGAGCTACTGTGTACTTGGCATGGGTGAAAATCTGTGTTGCAGCAGCCAGGAAGGCTGGTGGGCAGCTAGCAGGGACTTGGGACTGGTCAACAGAGCTGAGCTAAAGCACACAGTTCTGCAAGGAACAAGGGTGGTGTGGAACAGACTGGGGCGCAGCTCTCCTACCTGACCACAGGAGCTCCTGGCCAGGGCCTCCTGGATTCCAACAGCCTTCAGTTAAAGCAAGGGGCAATTTGTTAATGTCAGTGGGAGGCTTTCAGGGAGTATTTCTGAGCTGAATGACAATGTCTGGGTCCAGGACTTGCTCTACAAGGCACCTAGCTCCAGCTGGAGATGGACCCCAACCTTGTCTTATGCAGAGATGCCCAAGAGCACAGGATGTGGCTGTGCTCATTGTTCTTTTCCTTTCCAGCCTGGGAGAAGGTACTGGGCACAGAGTTGGCCAGGCATGACCTTCCCAGAGACAGTCCCTGGCTGGCATTTTCCCACAGACCCTAAGTAAAATTAATGTCTTATCTCAGACAATGGCCCACATGGTGAAGAAAGGGGCAAAGACCTCATATTCAATGGTCACATCGTAAGTAGCCCACAGTACAGGATCTTCCCAAGCTGCTCACCCAAAGGTATTCTTTCAACCTGAAACGAAAAGCTTTATACCCCCATCTCTCTTTTCCCTTCTCTAATGTAACAAGGATAATGAGAAGCTTGCAATTACAGCATTATTTCAAAGAGTACCCCTTGCATTTGCATATAGATAACAAGTAATGACCCTACCTTTCTCAGTCCTTTAATAAAATAACTACAGCTTTGAAATATGCTGCTCTCCCTATGCCATGTTCCTATCTTCCTAATTACTTACCCATATAGTTCTTACCCTTCCCTCTCTTGTTTCCAGATGCTAATGCGCCCTGAAAGGCAACTGCAAACATTTGCCTAATATTATTGTTCTATTAAAGTGATCACTTAGGTTGCCAAGGGGATATTATCCCTTCCCCAAGGAGAAGGAAACACACTTTAAGATCCTCTCTGTATGGACACAGATCTCATGTGGAAAATGTCCAAGCACCCCCAAGTTTAAATTCTGTCCTACTTGTACCAGTCCAGGCAATAAGCAAAAAACCCCTACATAATTTTCCAAATGTAGTCAGTGAACTCTGCCTTTGCCACCACCCAGTGTGTTTTCTGCCTGCCAGCAGCAGCTTTGGACCACAACTTCTCCAGGATCCAAAAACGATGCCTGGTGTGTACATGGCACAAGGTGTCAGGACTGCACCTACAGTAACAAAGTACAGTAGTGTTTTATTTCCAGTGTTGCCAAAAGCAAACAATAGAAAAATTTCCAAGAACAAAAAATTGACTAATCCGAGGTTTAATAATAATAAATCCAGTCTACAAACCTCTCACTGGTACCAGGAGGTACCTTTGTTACCAGATATTTCACTTCAGTTAACACTGGATTTTGAGTCCCTTGTTGATGAATAGATGTGATCGCAAACAAAACAAAGGACAACAATTTCAGTCTCTTCTTTCACCCCTCTTTTTCAGAGATAAAAGGTTTGATAGGTATGGTTTTGGTCTGTCTTTGCATTGTTGCTGATATTGATGGCACATGTAACTTCTGTAATCCAAAGCCAACTAAACACACACAAACAAAAAGTTTACTGTATTACAGAAGTATGGGAAATATTTTAAAATAAGTAAAACTATCAGTGAAAGCCAAAACTGAATGCCACTGATGCTTTCACCTTTAATACAGTGAACTCAGCAAAAACAGAGCTCAGCACTGTAGGACTCATCTGAGTTCTGGCAGAGTCCTGCACCAGCAGCTCTGGCTTCCCCTCACCTAAAGGTACAGAACATAAAGCAGCTGCGTCTTTCCAGACAAGGTGTTCTCAGTAAGCTGTAGTATGGAAGATGCCAGCATTTGGATGCTACAGCTATCTTATGGCATGGTTAGAGTCGCACATAATGGTAGTCATGCCCTTCTGGAAAAAGTAAATACTTTATTTTGATACGTTGCAAATTTACAAAAGATTCTTTGCCAAAATCTCTGCCTTAAATTTCTACAACCCAGCTCCAACAAATGGGGCATAACCAACAACTCATCCTCCCTCCATGGCAGGGAGGTTGGAACTAGATGGTCTTTAAGGTTCCTTCCAACCCCCACCATTCCATGATTCTGTGATTCTATAAGTTCAGGAATGAAAAGGTCGGAATACATCATCATTTAATGAATTAGTACAAAAGACTTCAGTGAATTTTATTATTCATTTCCACATGCATCAGCTCAACAATTTTAATGGGTTTATTTGGGGGTATTTTTAACTAAGTGTACAGCAGTTATCTAGTTAAATTAAATGGCTGCAAGAGACTATCCATTAACTTCACGTAGGCCACTGAACAGCCACCAATAAAAAATTTGAACTGTTGCTAACCTTATCTGAAGTCAAACTCGTGACCTTGAAGCACAGCAGTATAGTGCCATTACCAGTCTCTGTAAAGGAGCCAGTTCCCTAGGTGGGACTCTGTGTTTGTTTCTCCTCTGCTCCTTGAATTTTTCTTTTTTTGTGTGTGTGCGCTCCTGGTGACATTGAAGGGTCATTTTAATTGGTTCAGCCAACAGAAGGTACACCTAATGTCGCTTTTGAACGGTTGCTCTCACCAAGGCTGGCACTGAAAACACACATGGAAAGAAACCTGCTGAAGCCTTTGATGATGGAAGTGGTGGGAGGTTTCAACATCTCTTTTGTTTCTCCACTAACGTCCAGGTGATATGTTACTTTTTGATCTCAGATGGAATCTGCTGGGCTTTTGCCGTGAAGAAAGCAAAAAAAAAAAAAGAAAAAAAAACCCCACCAACCCCACTTTCAGCTGCTGATATGTTTGTCTTTGCTTTGCTCTTTAGCCGAGCTCTCCAGCACCAGAGGGGGATGTTTGACTCACGCTACTGTGACTTTGCGTTTCACACAGCACGGTCCATTTGGTTGCTGTAGCTTTGCTTGAAGCAGGTCATGGGGAAGAATTAAGCTCCTTCCTTCAGACACATGCAAAAGCCCACCAGTTCAGGCAGGCTTAGCCAAAGGGAGAGGAGACTGTCTGTCTCCTCTGCAACTGCAAACATGGAAGCAGCCTGCAAGAGTCTCTATAGCAGGACGTTGCTTTAATGATCCATGACCTTCACAAACCTCTTGAACCTGAAATGACTAATAAGATGTCCAGATTAACTGGGTTTTCAACCAATAAAAGGGTAGTGTTTCCCCTCCCCTCCACAAACACACACTCACACACATGTGGTCCTGTCAAATCACACGCTCTCTAGTTCAGTGGAGGGCTGAGCTGCACCAGCTGCAGAGGCCTGATAAAGGCAGGCCAAGATGCAAGTTTTTGTACATCTTGGTTCTATCCACTGTGAGGTGGGTGCAGAGCCAAATGGCAGGCTTTCCCCCAGGTTGGACAGGACATACTTGCTAGGGTACAGTGCTCTCTGCCAAGTCACACTGCTTCTGGGCTGGAGGTGCCTTGCACATGAAGGACACAGTGTGAGTGCGAGTTCAAGTCCATGCTTACCTGCCCATGAAGCACTGTCTTAAGAAACCCGAAGACACCAAAAGATGATGTGGATACTCCGTTACTGGAAGTGTTCAAGGTCAGGTTGGACAGGGCTTAGCTCTAGAGAAAGATGTCCCTGCCTGTGGCAGGGAGGTTGGACTAGATGATCTTTAAAGGTCTCTTTCAACCCAAACCATTCTGTGATTGTAGGAATGAGTCACACTTCCACAGCTAGGAAAGGAGTGCAAGAATTAGAGAGATAATGAGAGAATCTGAAAGAAGACAGAGTTTGTAATGGAACCAGGCAAAAAAAAAAAAAAATTAACTAGAATGAGATGAAAGGCATTTGAAATATCTGGGCCCATGAAGGGCAAGTTCTCAGTGGGGAGAGTGTGACCAGCACAACTGAAGCCCTGGACGACACCTTTCCAGCTATAAGGGAACTCTCAACTTAGCAAAACTGGAAGTGCCCAAATGTCTGAGGTAGTTATACTTATGGCTGAGAGAGACTGAAAGAAAATATTTGAGCATTGACCCAAACCGGGGCATTGGTACACATGCATTTATTTGCTGTGGAAAAAAAAAAAAAAAAGCCCACACCTAAATACTTCATAAAAGTATAAGCACAACCAGTTATGATCTGTGAAGCCAAAGGGAGATGCCTGGGGAGACAAAGCTCATACCCAATTCTTGTGTGCTCTGTGCTACAGCACAGTGGGAAGAGGCAAGTCTGAGGCATTTGACATGTCACACATGACACAGACATTAGACAAAGTAAAGAAATAATATGGCTAACATAAAGGAAGAAATTGAAACACAGATTTGCTCACATTCTTACGCAAAAGCTGCATTTGTTCCAGGATATTGTTTTAACTTTGCAGAGGCAGTCCTGCAAGCAGCCCAGCGAATCAGGTGGCTCTCAGAGCTGTTTCTGGCCCCCCTGCCTCCCCCCCCATCCCAGTGCAGGAGCCCCACAGGGAGCGTGAGGCTCCCCACCAGCCTCTGGGGCTTTGCTTGCTGGGGAAGGAGTGACACAGAGGCCCTGCGGCTGCAGACGGCCAGGAGCTCAGCCCGCTGCCAGGCCCACCTTCGCCCAGCGGCACAGCCTGATGCACCCAGGCAGCAAGCAGAGCCTGGACAGGGAGTGGGGCCCACCACGGTCACCACCTCCTCCCCCCCAGCCCCATGAGCCTGACACAGCTGGTGTCACGCTTTGTGCTGACCACGTGTTGTTCCCCTACCGCCATTTTAGCCCTGCTGGCTGGCACAGCCAGCTGTCAGCTGGATGCGAGGCCCATGAGACAGGTTTGCTCCTGCCCATGGGTGAGGTACACACATGCTAAGACTGTGGCTGAACAGCACCAGCTGGCTTCTCCCTGCTGTGAGCCCAGCAAGCAGAGCACAAAATTTGTCTTGGGCAACTTGTCTCTTCCAAAATCAACATGGGGTGCTTGACCAGGTACCTTCTGCTACGTGCTCATGGGATGTTGTTCCCCACCTGCCCCAGACGTGCCATCCCCCATCTCCCTCCATGTCCCTCCATGTTCCCCTATATCCACCCACATTCCTCCATGTCCCTCCACGTCCCTGCATTGCTGCAAAAAAGAGGGAGCATTAAATCAACAGTTCTGCTGGTCCAGGTGCAAAATGTGCTTCTTTTATCTCTTCATTTCTGCAAGGATCAGGGAGAAATGCCAGGAACGACCAATTGCACACAAAGGCAGGCTCTTTCCTTGCCCCTGGAGCAGGATACCCTCCCTTCCTGCTGTGTTTCTTGAGCTCAGTCACATCGTTCCCTGGCAGGATCATTCCTTAGAGGTGCTGGCCAAGACCTGTTCCTGTTCTAGGTCTCTAAGTACTAATAATGGTGTGTACATGTACATGCACCACGGTAATGACAAGGAGCAGGAAGGTGGAGTGCAGAGTGCACTGATGTGAAGTGATAGCAGCCCGCGAAAAACAGCGCAGGAAAGCTTAAACTACAGCATACCGTCTCAGAGGAGACAGGCTCGGTCTGCCAAAATCAGACATAGACTAACTGATTGGGGGAGACAACCAAACAGACAAGTGTGCAGTGAGGGCAGAATGATGAGGCAGTGCAGCTTCACTGTGATGACCAGAGTCTGAGGGAGAAATCAGACACATGAGTTGCACTGCACGTGTATCCCATGTGGAGTGGGTAAGTAGTCATCATGGTACATCAGCCTCTCCGTGTCTGCCCTCTTAAAGCAGCATACAAACTGGAAGCAAAGCAAAATGGGAGGTAAAAATTCTGCAGAAAAGGAAAAAAGGTGCAGGGTTGGTTACAGAGAGGGCTGAGCCTCCAGGCTGTGAATGATGCCCTCAGAAAATGGTTGCCCACAGAGGTAGGTCCTGCTGTTCTCTGTTGATAGCCGGTAAAGCTAGTTACAGCAGGGATGGTGGGGATCAAATGTGCAAGGGAAAGGAAAGGCAATGCATTACTTAATGGGATTGCCCTCCACAGGAAGGACTTCCCTAGCTAGACCCCAACGAGGCACATGTTGGGGCTTGTGCTTCCTTCTCCTGGCCACTGCTTCAGTTTCCGCTTTGCGAATTCCAACAGCTTTGCCATCCCTGCAGTGGCTGGGAAAAAGGTACAGTGGTCTTGGGAACCGCAGGTGACACAAGGCAATGTGAAGAGTAAGTGGAGAGACTGAAAGCAGCCACAGCATTTCTAATACCCAGAGCTATTCTCTCGAGACCTCGTAGGGGTGGGATTTTTTGGTTGTTGTTGCAAAGGGAAGATGCTGTTCGTCAGTGGAAAAATGGTGCAGGCTGGGGACCATGCTCAGACAATACCCTGCCTTCCTGCTGGTGCACAAGGTAGAAATGCAGCTCTGATCTTCAGGTAGTGTTGAAGGCACAGCTGGCTTCAGTGTCACCCACCCTGCTCACAGAGGGTGTAAGAGCTCTGGACTAGGCTGATACTACACTGTGAAATGAGGAGCCTTTCTATTATCTACCAAGGAGCTGAATAGGTACTGTGCCATACCTCTCTACTCCTTCCCACCCCATACTCAGTTCTCCATTTCTGTAGCACTTCCAGGCAAGAAATTTCATTGTGTAACCTAGATTTGCACTCTCAATAATAAGCAGGCCATTTCAAGGAAAGGCAGGAAGGGAGGAACAGAGCAGAGAGAGTTCCTGAGATGCTCAGGAACTGGAAAATTGGAAGCGCACGGATTCTGGGAGCACCACAGTATGAACAGGACTGCCTGGAGAGCTCAGCAGCCCCCCACTGTCTCTAAGAGCTGTGTGGCACATGGTAGGCCCCTGTAAGGGACTGATAAACATGAGTCTTTTCAACACTGCAGCTCTCCTACTTTCCAGACGTTGGCTGGGGGAGTCCTCTCAACCCAGGTGTAAATCCACAGAAACACCAAACCCAGCTCTGACTCCAGACTGGGAGAAGGAGTGCTGACCCTTGCCCGGTCTGCTCAGCCTACACACCTTCAAAACCAGACTGAGCCCTGGAAGCAGTGACAAGCATCAGTGGTGTGAGGGGTCTGGGGGAGGACTGGACCCCCACAAGGCTCCTTCCTAGGTGGCCTGCTCCTTCAATGTTTCACTGCTCAGCTGGGGCCACTCACGTAACTCCCATGGCAGAGGGCCTCTCCCTGCACCATTAAAGCCCCCTGGGGTCCAACACATTCAGATCGCAGACCTTATTGCAAGGCTTGAGCAGTTACCACCAACTCCACAGCTGGAATGCTGCAGCAGGGAAGGTGGATCCTCCTACGCCAGCCAGCCTGGGTCCCCAGGCACACAGCTGGGCAGCAGACCTGCCCCCCCCCCCCCAAACCCCCCCCCCCCAAGCTGCTATCATCCCCACCCTTTGCCCTGTTGGTACATGCACTATCCAGATTATCCTGACTGCAGTGTAGACATCCTTTCAATCATGTTGGGGAATTTTTTCACCTCCACATCACTGTTTTGTGCTGAGGCATTTGAGCACTCTTGCCTAATCCCCAGGGAAGTGCAGAATTGAAGGGAGGGCAGAAGACAGTGAAGAAATGAGGGAAGCATAAACATCCCTTGTGTAAAAATGGAGGGATAGATAAAGCATCCTGATATTGAGAGGGAAGAGAAAGAGGAAGGAGATGAGCATATGAAGCCATGAGATGAGCATAAACAAAGAGGCACGGGGTGTGGGATGGGAGAACCAAGGAGCAAACATGGCTTTGGTGAGGGGGCCTGGCAGGAGTCCCGAGAGGAGGGATGAGAAGGCAGGTGGTGTACAAGAAGCTTGTGTGGGGAAGGCATCCCTGGTGTGTGTAGCCAACTAGGTCTGCAACACAGGGTGATACACACAGACCTGACCAAAGGGAAATATTAGCCACTGGATGGGAGCCTCCAGGTGTAGGGGAGTCCCTCAGAGATTTGCAGTTGAGCTCAGTGGGGTTCAAAGCTGGATCTTCTTCATATTTTTTCAGGAATTTTCAGCCTTCCGTTAGGGTAGAGCCTCCGATGTGGAGTGGTAGGGGGGGCTGTTGCTTGATTGCTTTAAACTCGGAGCAGTTCCAAGAGTACAGAGCCTGGTGCAGATAGCAGAAACGCAAGGTCTTACACTGAGGGAGAGAATTTGTTGTGACAGATGGAGGCACCCTGTCTATTACCTACAGGAGGTAACTGGTGCATGCGTCTGGCCTGAGACGGGGGGATGAAAACAGCCCTGTGCTGCTTCCTGCAGTGAATATACAAGAGGTTAAGGTGAAGAAAGATCTAGAAGTGGCTTCCTTCAGTAAGGTGGCAACTCCTAAGGTGTGCCTTTCTGACAGGGTCACACTGGCTGCAAGCTGTCCCTGCTTTACGCCAATATTGGAAGAAGCATTGCACAACCTTCTCCCCAGGCCTTGCTCCCCGCCCTGGTTGCCAGCATGGCACGCTGCTGGGGAGGCAGCTAGCCCAGCCCGTGAGCCCGGTACACGCGGCACGGCTCTTTCCAGTCAGACAAGCCCCGACTAGATAGTAAGTCGCTTTCGCTTTGCAAATTACTCATGGCATTTCCTGTAAACACCATCAACATCACCTATGGCCTGTGAGCAGGGAAACATAATGACATTGTAAAATGTGTTCTGAAAGGGCAGGCTACCTCATTTTTTTCCATTATTTACCAGTTTCCATGATTGGAAGAGGGACAATTGGGGCAGGGAGTGGAGTGTGGGGAAATCCAATGTTGTTTGAGATAAGGGCAACCTCAACAGAACATCAGCATGGTACTTTCCAAAGCTGTCTGAAATCCTGTTGTGGAGCAGTTCTTTCATGAGCAAACTTGGTTGAGAGAAGATGAGGAGTGCCCTGGCTGCTTACCAGTTTCCCATCCAACTTCTGTACTCACCATGCCTAAGGAAAAACCATTCCTGGTCTGATGTCAGGATAGAGAGCAAGCCTGAAGAGGACATACAGGCAAACAGAGCTGCAATCTAAATAAAATATAACCATCTCTCATGCTTAAAAGTTTGTGATTCAGGCTTCCCCAAATTGTGACATTAGATTAAAGGGCAGCTTAAGCATTGTGCTTTGAAAAGAACAGGAAAATAGGCAAACAAAGAAAATTCAGCCTACCTAGAGGTCTATTTGTGTTCCAATATCTTTGTCTTCAGTTTCACCGGGGAGGGGCTTAACCATCCCCCTATGGCCATGAGACCTAGAAACAGAATAAAAATCCATGGCTCAGATTCTCATGTGACCGCAAACACCCAGGCTTTTAGAAAGCAACAAATATCACAAGATTCAGGATTCATCACAAGAATGAGGAACCATCACCTTATTTTCCCCTAACACAAAGAAAAGCAGACTGACAGTGTCACCTTACACTGGCATATACTAATGAATGGCTGTAAGAACAGGCTTCAAGGACTTTTTGAAGTCAAGCTATTTTCTCCTTGTTTGTCTTACGCTGGCATTTGCCTACACCTCAGTCAGGACAAGAGAGGGTCACCTTGACAGGAGATTTATAAAGACCCTTTTTATTTTCCTCAGGGGCTCACAGTCCAGTGTGTTATGAGATCTGGTAAAGGGACTGACAGGAGTAAATCAATGAGCCAAGAAGATCCATAAGGACTGGACCTAAATTATTGCTCTGGAGTAGATAAAGACAAAATAATAATCTGCATGATGCACTATCACAAAGACATGAAAGAAAGTTAAATAGACACAGGCAGCTAATGCAACCTGGCAAATTCCCTGGCTTTACTGGTGCTGTGCCAGAAGGATTGGTGCCATCTGGTCTGCTGCCGTATCGGAGGCTTCGGTTAGATGAGGAGCAGTGATTGATGAATGAGAATGCACAGATGCGGGGCAGGTGGAAGGGGTGAGAGGAGGGGAGACAGGGCAAGACAGAACCAGTCAGGTGGCAGCATGTTTGGAATAATCTCGGAATGAAATCTCCAAGGCTTAATTTTATTGCAAATTTCAGAGCCCACTTCCACCAAGTTCTGTGCTTTTCCAGAAACAGTCAAAACCCTCTTTCTGCTGCCCACAAGGGCTTCACGCCCCAGGGGAGTGTGGTCTCTTGTGACAGTCCCAATACTCTTATAGAGATATGAGCAATTTGAGATTATCACAGGGAATATTTTTCATATTCTCTCTGCTCCTGCAGATTAACCTGGAAACAGGGGAGACCTGTAGAAAGGAAAATTAGTTAGTCTGTATTTCTAAACCTCCAAGAACCTGAACCTGCTTTGACACAGAAGGATCAAAGTAGCTGTGACTGGGCAGGTTGGATTTTCAGCGCAATCCTTCCCCTTCAAAAACACTCTGCTCCCACACACAGGATTTTGTGTGGGATGTTTCTTTGCTGCTCCCAGTGTCACCTGAATCCATTACCCCAAGTTACATATTGACCCATGGTGTTATGCCCAGCGAGCAGGAAAGCTGGCAAACAGGCAGGCATTGTGCATGGCCTGCCCAATACACCTTCTCAGCATGGTCAGCAGATCTCTCAAACTCTCATGGAGAACTCTGAAAAGCCTTTTGCCTCCTAAAAGCAAAGCCTCCAGGAGAGATGGTAAAGCGGGCAGATCATAGCAAAAGCATAGCACCATCCAGCTAGCAAAGCAGAGAAGGGTTCCTCTGACAACTTCTCCTGAGAAGGCTGAGGATGTCCTAGCTACTCCAACCTTCACAAAAAGGTTTGCTCAGAGGGTACCAGGACAGACCTCTACTTGAGGATGAAGTTTCAAAGAGCCCATAACAAAACCCAGAGGAGTTTTGTGTCACCTCCCATTTTGCTGGAGGATTTCAGGATGCAGAGAGGGCTGGGTGCAAGGGTGACCGCAGCACTAGCTGTGCCCTGGATGACAGGCAGCATCCTGCAGGATCCAAACGTGGCGGACAGACCTGGGTGTGGGGGGTGGAGTTATGGAGGTCTGTTGTCATCCCTCAGCAGAGCAAGGGGATGAGCCAGGGCCAGGGTCCATCCAGGGGGTGCCATCATGAGCTGAAGGAGATGAGCCTGAAGACTGGGCTGTAGATAAGCTACTTACAGCACAGACCTCAGGGCCATCCAACAGATGAGGCTGGAGACAGCCACACCTAAATCATACGTCAGGAGGGGACTGCAAGCCCCAGGCAGAGCTAAAATGGGGCTCCTGGGCCCATGGCCAGGGTGGGAGAAGGCCCCAGGTGAGACTGGCCAGGGCCACTGAGGATTGTTAGGGCCCTCAGGGCTCTGACAGAAGAAAACGCAATGGGAAGAGGGGTCCATCTTCTATAAAAACAAGTCCATTCCCTCTCCTTAGCTTATGTCCTGAAGGGTACTTGATGTCAGGCTTTCCTATGAAAGTATCAGCTCCTTAACCAGTGCCTGCAGACTTTACTGCATGCGACACAATTGGAGGGTGGTCCTTTGGGCCAAGTCTGCCTTCATACCAGAGCAGTCTTGCTCATATAGTTGACGTGTGTTGCCCAGAATCAGTTCCTTACGGCACGTAATACTCCCCTTAAAAACAATGTTAATGGAGGTGCAGTGTCCAAAGTTAGGAAATGCAATGATTAAGGCCACCAGTATAGCCTTACTTCATCGTCCTTGTGTGTCTGCGTTGTGAAATAATCTCTAATTACCTGCTCCACAAAGTCTTACCTCACTCGGCGCACAAGATGGGCAGCACAATGTTGAGTCTTCGGCCTGTTCTATACCTACTGACGTGTGGCTGCAGGCTGTGTGTGCTGCAGGCTGCTCCAGCCTTGCTCGGAAAATGGTTATTTCACAGCTTTTTCTAAACTCCCCATTATTAATGTATCAGGGCATTTACAATGTGGGGCCCTCCACCTCCACAAAATCAATTCCAAGGTGGAAAACTGAGGCAAGAGAATAAATAAATGAATATAACAGTTTGGGTACTGAAACTGGGAGTGTGAAACTCCCAGAGCCTGAGACTTCCCAGCACTCAGTACTATACAGTGCTAGGTATCTTTAATGACAAGAAGCCACCGAGTTCAGGTGAATCAAAAAAACCCACGGCATGTCTGCAAGTCAAATCCCAATGCTTCCATTTGTAGACAAACTGAAGGAACAGCTGATTACTGCTTGGTTTCAACCACAGTTTTTTACTGTCATAACAAAAGAGCTTTGCAGAAGAGGCTGCAGCAGAGTTCAGTCACTAAAACATCATGTTAGACAAAAGATGTTTGAGATTCCGACAAGATCCTTCAAGGGAAATAATGCACATATATATACTTTAAGGTACACTGTGAGATACACTTATATGTATTTTGTTCATCCCTGGTCCCAATTTATACATAACCAGAAACACTGAATTAGCCAGCACCCTTTAGGAGGCTGTGTGGGCTGAGTTCAAGAGTGGTGCCTTCTCAAGGCAGTACAGGCTCTTGTGTGTGGTCTCTGCAGGTTTGACACTCTGGAGTTGGGAAGAGGACAGGAAGCATCTTTGTTCCAGTCCCACCGCCTTCTCCCTCTTAGCTCCCTGGCTACCCTCTCCCATGATGAGCTGAAGTCCTCATCATTCCAGCCAGCCTTTCCCCCCTGCCAGAGCCATCAGCCTTGCAGTTGGCTGCACTCAGTCCCTCTGGCATCTAAGGTCTAGCACCCTCAGACAGCTGAAGACTATCCTCTTAGTTCACCAGGCACAACACAATCCACACCAGGTGATCTCAACTACTCCTCCAGGCACTAGTCCAGCGCTCCATCCCTAAACACTGCCTCCATCCAGCTAGTGCCTAGTTCCTAGTCTTTGAGCGTGGTCTCCCTTTGACCCTTCAGCTTCTGTTTAGCCTTGTCTCCTCCAGGAGACAAGCCAACCTTTCTGTTACCACTGAGCCCTGTCACCCATCTGCCCCTGAAGATCCTACAGCACCAGTCTGAATCACTGCTTCCTTGGATAACCTATCTCTCTGTACTCTACAGACTTAGTGCTCACCTCTCCTCCGCCTTTTCTCTCACAGACTTGGGGAAAACCTCACCTCTGTCCCAGTGATCCCATCTCCACCTTCCTGCCTAGACATCCACTTCTCCATCCTTTCTTTGAGTCAGACCAGCCTTTCTGCCTTTCCTCCCCAAACTCTGCTTCCTACTCTCCGTACCCTTTCTTCCCCTGCTCATGTTCCCTCACCTAATCTCCCCTGCTTTCACTCTGCTCTATTTACAGCTCTCACTTAACATCTTCTGGTCCAGTTTCCCCTCCTCAGCTGTCTGGCCTCCTCTTTATGTGCAATTCATGAGAATGTGCATAATGTGAGTGGGTTTTCCATGGGAAGGAGGGGAAAACACAACCCACAACCCAGAGGTATGTTCATTTATGATGTTACATACCACCCAGGCAGTGACGTGATGTGCTGATGGTGTCTTTCAAACCATTCTCACACGTTTCTGAAAAACTGGACACATGTACAAGATAAGGCAGGAAACTCAGCCAAACTGTTTACCACAGAGTGCTCTTCCTTTTACTCAGATAACCTTTTAGCGCAGGAAGGAAATACCATGTCTGTATGTGCACAGGACAGGTTACAGGCAGGTGTTTTGTGGTTTTTGTAGTTCACAGGAGCAGGCAGATTTGCATTAAGGGCAGACACAAAGGTAAACTGAGCAGACAGATTAGGTACAACTACATCAGGTAATGTAGGGAGGCCCCTCTTTTCCCCCCAGTTCATTACACTGACCCATTTAAATGGGTATTCGACTAAAAAAATACAAAAACATAAGCAATTCTCCCTTGTCTTGGTAGTAAGAAGACATACAGTATAACCAGCTCCCACACTCTGTAAAATGAAGGTGACTAGAGGTGAATGACTGAATAGCTGAAGAAGTTTCTTCACTGATCGTTATCAATCAGGCCAGCATCATTTGGCACAGCTAATTCCACCCACCACAGGTTTGTTTTGAAAGCAAGATGATGCCATTCCTTGTTGTGGATGCACTGTTTAGGCATGTTACAGTATTGCCTAAGCTCAGCATGAAAGGGAATAACATTGCTAAGGGCAGGTGATATCATTTCTGACGGAGAGCAGGGACATCTCTTTCCCAGCACCTGTGGAGAGCAGAAACACTGACAGTAAGTAAGCAGTAGGGGAAAAAAGGAATTGCATGGAGGTCCTGATTCAACAGAGTTTCCAAGCACATGCCCAGTTAAAGTTCCTGAGCAGCCCTTGATTAAGGGTTAGTTCATGAGTAGCGCCCCCCCCCCCCTCCTTGGTTAGGGCCAGACATATGAATGCCTCAATGAATCATGGCCAGAACGATGGGTAAATACAAGATGGAAACCCTGTCCTAAAGCTCACCAGCCTCCCAGACCAGGATCCAGCTGTCTGCTGCAGAGATGGGGATAGGAAGGAGCAGACAGCTGGAAAACAGTGATATCTGCGATTTATTTTCATACAGTGCCTACAGAGCCAACAGTGCCTTACTCTGTAATAGAATATAAATACATATTCAAAGTGTCAGGGACACAATTGTTTAAGGCAAGCAACTTTTTTTTTTTTTCCAGCTGAAACAGCTGTTGCATCCAGACTTGATCAACCACTTCCTTAAGGAATGTCATTCGACTGAATGGCAACCAGTCACTCAGATTTGGGGTTTTATATCACACCAGGGAGGGGAGGAAGGCAGAGAGTTAGTCCTGTAAGTATCACAGGGTGAAATTCATCTGGTGTCCCAGAGCTTTTCTGAAACACCAATAGATAAGAAGTCATTAACAAGAGGAGAGGGGAGAGAGAGGAGGAGGAAATTCCTATTTCCTTTGCAAACATGTTTGGTAACAAATAGGAAGCAAACACCTAAAATGGACACTTACACCTGAGTTAGCTGTTCATGAAAAATGGGGAGAAGTGGGCATTTCCGAGTCACACTTTGTCTCATCCTCCTGTAGACAACTAAAAGAGATGAGATGAGTCAGGACACGGGAACTGCTGCAGGAGAGGAGAACACATGATAAAGGCACAGAGTTGTCTGCAGGCACTCGCAGCTGGACGAGGCACACCCCACCTGCAGTGTCCCCAGATGCCTGGTAAAGACCTTTTGTAAGAGACTGAGTTACATTTGATTAAAAAGAAATCATGCGGAGAGAACTGTGTTCAGGGTCACCTTTTGCTGCATCCAGGCTTTCCTTAGAATGACCTGGTGATGCGGTTGACAGACCAGCGTCTCCTTGCTCTGGGAGGGTCAGAGGCTCAGCTGGGAAAAGACAGAGGCTCAATGGCGGCAGTAACACAAATCCCCTCCTTCAGAAAGGAACGGAAAAATACCCTTCACGCTTCAGAATTCACTAACTGAGACTTCTGGCAGTCATTTAAGGGAATCCCTCCCTGCCGCTGAATAACCTTTAAGGCAGAAAGCAATGGCTGGCTGAGCTTTCTGACATGAACGGGTACGTCACGGCGAGAAAGCAGCGTGATTCACGAGAGCAGTGAAACCCCAGCGCTTCGGGGAACTCCTTGCACTGCATCCTCTCGCAGAGCTGGGGGAGGGCAGGACAAAGCCAGTGCGAAGGGGAGCCAGCTGCAGAAAACAGCCGGTTTTCTGGAGGGGGAACCTTTCGTTTCCTAGTGCTTTTGAACATGACCATCTGGGCTGTCCCCCCTCCTACCCTCATCCCTAGGGACTTCTTTCCCTGGATCGAAATGCGTGCCAGCCCCAAGGAGGCAGGAAGCCAGACACAGCAGCTGAAAGCTCCGTGTTGCTCCAAAGGAAATGCGATGGTGCACTTAGGGCAGCGACTGTCATGCCATTTCCCTCGCCTTATGATGTTGTCTCCCAAAGAGGGCAGGTGGTGTGGATGTGGGGCTGGGCTCCATCTCACCTCTCCCAGGGCCTTGGGAAGCACCCTTTGGGTGCACTTCGGAAAACACGAAGGAGGAAGGTCTTGTTGAACTGATCAGCCCTGGCTCCATACCAGGCCAGGTGTTGGTTGGTTCTATGAGAGCCTGTCAGGTGCCCGGACTCAACATTTCCCAGAACCTTTATTACCCAGGACTTTCCCCCCACCTCCGCTATAATCTACTGTACCCTGGCCTTCATTCATTTGATAATGTTATTTGTACACCTTAGTGAACGCCTCTAGTGAGCAGTTTTCTCATGGGCCAGGCAAGCTTCGTACCATTCAACCTCGGCAATTTCCAGACCGCACTGCAGCACCAGTCTTCGCCTTTTTCTAACGCAACATAACAGGTAGCTGTTATATCAAGGCATGTGGCCACTTGGAGAGCGTGCCAAGAGGTTCATACATAGATAAACTATAGAAAACACCAGTCTGAAAGCTCCAGCAGGCGTACGATTTACTTCAGCTCACTGCAGAGAGACTGACAGAAGCTAGGGGACCAGATGTTCAAAGGGAGACCAAGCCTCAGCTTTATAAGAATTTCCAGAAACTCTCATCCCATGTCAGCACTAAAAAATAAGAACTGAGTTTTCTAAACCATTTTGCCTGCTTGCAGAAGTTATTTCTTTGGCCACAGGCACAATACCCTGAACATCTGGCCCTTCTCTAGACACCTCAGAATGTTCTGAGCTCTGTTGAAAGCACATGGCTCCTGAGGTGTCTTTGTGCTTAGGAGAAGCCTCCATTTAGCAGGGAGGCACACCAGTATGGACAAGCAGCCGTTGCTTTGACCTGCTGCTCAGAGATCTGCTGGCTCCCAGTGAGCTCAGTGCAGCGCGCTCTTCGAGGCACGCAAAGGCAGCAGGTACACAGCCAACGGACACTGCTATTCATGGGCACACGACAATAAGGTTTCCTTCCTTTGGGAAGCGTACAAACTGTTTATGAGCCTTGATCTACGGTAAGGATGGCTTTTAAAAGAAAGATAGCCTTTCTAGTTTATCTGGGGGCTTGTGTTTATGCGTTGCTGTTGTTCTTGTTGCCATAACAAAAAAAGAGCTCTCAGTCCTTTCATGTGTGCTGTCCTTGATGAGCCTTTTGCCAGAAAAATCCTACGAAGTGAGAGTCCCACAAACCTCAAACCTTTCTGTTTATTTTAATATCAAGGAGTTTACCACAATTAGTTGTCCATGTTTCTGTCTCCCTTATGATGTTGCTGTGCCTCTTCTTTAATAGGATCAACTACTGAAAATTCGTTTGTTTTTTTTTTAAATAAAAGAATGAACATCAAGCATTTTGTAAGCAGCATATTGTATGACCTCTAGGTAGTCGTAAACCCTCCCACCTGTCAGATTGGTTTTCTGAGAGGCCTATAGTTACAGTGCAACCTTGAGCCCAGTACCTCTGCTAATGTTGCCAGTCTGGGTCACAGGTCTAAGTTATCACATATTTGGCAGCAAGTATTCAAAGGGTATGCTTGAAAAATGAATTCTAAGCTTGCAGAACTTAACTAAAACAGTTTGTAGGAAAAAAAAAAGGTGGGAAAACGATGTATAAAGAAAGCTAAAAGTTTCACTTTGATGATTTTCAATATTTCTGCAAGATTATTTATTCAATACTTAGAGCATAAGACTTTGCATTTACCTTTTAAATATGTAAATAAGCATTTTTTTCCCCTAATCTGATGACCAAGCAAAAAGATTAGTGGAAAGGGTTCAGATCACATTGTGTTTTCAATTCTCCTGCAACGCTGTAAGCCAGAGGAATTGTTAGATGCTTAACATCAATGTTCCATTTGTGCCAGATAAAACATTTTTCTTCATGGCACCAGTAAAACAAGCAAAGGAAGTGAAGAACTGGTTTCCTGGGATGTTTGAGGAGCAGGCATGGTCCCTTATCTAAGAGCACAGCAGTCAGATCATTTGTCTGGGATGCAGGAGATCCGATATTTTCCCTTTCTCCATGCAAAGCAGTCTGAACCCCTCACACCTTATGTCCTTTAGGTGACTGTCCTGAACGTATGAGATGACACTCAGGAGCAAACGGAGCAAAAGGGGCAGAGCTCAGTTTCTCCAGCTGACGTTTCACTTTGCACGACAACTTAAAACCTCAACTTAATCAGAGATGAGTGCTGCTGTCCCATCCCACAAGCACGTATCTCCATCACAAGGCTACAGTTTCATCCCTGCCCCCCTGAACAGGAAAGTACGGTGTGCAAAGTACCCCAGTTCAAGTCTTCCCTCCACCCAGTGTATCCTCCAGACCTGCAGCAGGCAGGAGATGCAAAGTTATGAGGGTTTTTACTCAAACTGCATGAGCTCAACTCAGAGCTGAGCCGTGCAGGTGGGGCTGACTTTGAGGACGTAAATTCAGGGTTTAGTACTGAGGTTTTGCCCAAATACCACATCGTGTTGACACAGCTACACCTCTCCCGAACCTGAGGTTCCCCCAGAGACTTCCCACACAGCACTGCAATATAATGTGTACACATACCTCCAGCTTCTGCAAAGTTGGGTCCCTAGAGATGTAAATGGAAGCTCTGAAACGTCCACATAAGGCTAAAAGGAAAGGCAATTCTCACGCCTTGTTTCCAACATTAGCCCACCCGCAGGTAAATCAGTTCAGAAGAATGAAGAACAAGACCAAACCTGGACAATTTTAAGGAGCTTCCGTGAGAAGACTGGCAGCATCTTTGTGCTTCCAGGTCCTGGTGCAGAAGAACATAACTGTCCTTCCCACTTTCATTTCATTTATCTTTCCAGCCCAGCCAGCGAGACCAAGGCATATTTCCCTCTCTGACCGAGTTCTCTAGCCAGCACACTAGGCTGAAATAGTTCAAGTAAATCATAAGAATGCATCTAAGTTTGGGACGCTGAGCAGAACAAACCAAGAATCTTAAGAGTTGAGGCTTCCCATGCACATCCAGTGAAAGACGGCATCGTAGCCTGCGCTGTTGGATGATGCATCCGTTGTTCTTGGCTTTCAATCCACTTCCACTGAATGTTTGTATTTTTATGGTAAGTTTGTAAATATCCATGTAGCTGGTAACAGCATATACCTTGAAAAGCCACAGAACCTTATCTGGGCTTGTTGAGAAAGCTTTTGAAATGTTACTAGTCTTCACAGAGTCAGATATAGGCAGAAACACTGTGTTTCAAGGCCAAATTAGTCAGTCTGCAGGTTGTTAACAAGCTATCAAATTCTCCAGAGTAGGCTTCATGCACAACTGTACTATAATTGCCGTCTCGCATGCACTGTGATTTACAACAGATCTTAAGAATCAAGATCCTAAGATCTTAAGGAACCATCTGTTCTGTGAACTGAAATGCTTACCTGGCTTGAGAAAAACCCACAAATCGAGAAGATGACAGAAAAACATTGGTAGCAGTGCAATCTGAATAAATCTGAAGAGGGGAAAAAAAGAAAGCCAAACCCTGCAAACTGTCAGTGAAAATACAGTGGGGGCTGCTACGATCCCTTTACTCCTTCTGTAGGACTGCTTTAGAGGCAGAGGGCTTTATCTGAGCATCGGTGCGGCGGCTGGGAGAACATGGCCCTCTGTGGTGCTGACTAAGACTCAGGTTGAATAAAACCAGAATGACGTGACCCTTTCTCTGCTACAGGTACAGCAAACACAGGTTCAGAAGCCAGTGAAGCAGCCGGCAGGACCACGCTGGGCCATTTAAAGTGGTCGGCTGATACACACCTTAAATATATTGCATAGCTGAAAATTTTTGCCCACTTAAGAATTTCAATGACCACACCCAGGAATGTCTTAATACTGTTGTAATTAGGGGTGGGACAACCGGTTCAGATAAAATAAAGAACAACCTGAAACTACACCCAAAACTTAAATGATCCTCTCTCATCCTGTTCAGTCATTTCACCTTTAATCTTTTTTTCTCCTCCACATACCTTCCCGGTTTTGAACAAAGAGGAAGCAGAAACACTGCCTATAGCATGGCAGGCTCGTCACATTTCAGTAACAGAAACCAGCATGTATTGCAAATCTCCTAAAAAGTCAAGATCCTAAATCTCCAGCATGTTTTAAACAAATGATCTGTGCTTTATAAAATCCCTCTTAGTTACAAATTTCTTAGCCTACCTCCAGGTTTCAACCAAGTAAACTTAAGTACCATTCACTGAGTGTGTTTGTGAGCACCTTGTGTTTGTCGTTTAAACAATCACATGTTTCTGATGACTGGCTACAACAGCCTGGAAAACACCTCTCCTTCCAGGTCCCTTCCATGCCCCACTTCCTCACAGTGGGGGAACAGCTCAAGACAGGACATGGGGCAGGAAGACCTGCATCTTTTCATGGTTTTGAAAGCCCTGCAGAGTCCCAAAAGCCTCTTGCTGCTGTGCTCAAGGTTAAGCTGGCTGTTAGATGTAGAATAAGGAAAGGGTGTCCTCCTGTCACCCTCCAGTCACACTTGGGAGAGGACAAGGCTGGTGTCCTTCCTTTTTCTCTAGCATCATCCACCTCCTAGGAGACATTGAGGACTTAAGACTTGCTATCTTTCTCCTACATTTCTGGGAACTCAGCACATTTTTGGCTCCTGGGCTGAGGCGTTTTCATCTCCTAGAACATAGGTTTGTGGAGAAAAGGTGCTAGGAGGGAAGGGCAGTTCAGTGACTAGTGGTCCCCATGGCAAATAACTTCTTGGGCATTTGTGTACAAATCATGTCTAATCTTTCTACACGACACCGTGAGGCCTAGCCATGAAATGGAAAAGAAATCATGGCAGAAGAATTAAGAATGTGTTGAGACATGACTGAGGGAGTCATATTTTTATGATTTATATAGTAGTCCTGAAGGTTTTTATTTTCTTTCTTTTTGTTTATTAAACCATTTGTTTGTTTTACCTTAAAAATATCAGGAA
>NW_010248636.1:40743-77345 GCF_000690775.1 Eurypyga helias
TTCCTACATCTTGCTAGTGGTCAGCCTAGAAAAAAAACCTCAAGGGGCTTGACTTCAGCCAGCTCCCAAGGGCTTCAATATCAGCTGCAAGTGAATCCTTTACTACATTGCCTCTGGTACTCGAGTTACATTTAGCTACATTAATTAAAGCATAGTAAAATTTAGTCTGACTAAAACCAACTTCCCTTTCAGTCAGGCAGCATTTCTGTAATGGCAAGTGTCCTCAGTTTCCTATGTTGCCTTCACAGTCTGTACTCCTTGAAAAAACAAAGTCACAACAGCAAACCCCAGGCAGGAAGCAAGCCATTTAATAAGCTGCTAAAAACCCCACATAGAGTTTTACAAGTTTCAGACACTAAGGGTATGGACTCCTATGTTGTAGGGAGTGAAATGAGTGGGCTGTAAATGGGGTGGGGGCAATAGCAGAGTCATTGATCCCAGCTCTGCACCCCCCCACCTGGGTTAGCCATGGCAAGCTTCACCTTATACCCCAATTCTGAACGCAAAGAACTGCCAAGAAACACAAATGGAGCCCTACAGTGTTCCTACATTCCTGGCTCTTCCCCACACTGCCCTGAAAACCTTCATCCTCCAAGGTCTGAAAGCACCTGGCTTTCGACAGGAGTAGCCAGGGAGGGCAGGCAGCTGGCCAGGAATGGGCTCACACATGGTTAACTGACCTGGGCCATAAGCCTCTGCGTGCCCCAACAGTTTGCTGCCAGGCACGGGGGGCTGGAGGAGCAGCAAGGAGGGCTCCCGGGCTCACCCGGCACTCACTCAGCTCCTCCAACATGTACTGTGCCGCATGCAGTTACCAGGGCTTTTTAATTTCCATCTCCTACTGCACATTCTTTTCCCCTTCAATCTTTCTTCCTCTCCCCCGTCCTCCCCCACACGCCATGGCCTTGGTGCAAAATGATCATGCTTAATCCGAAAGGAGAGAAAAACAAGCGCAGCCCTGTGCCACCACCCGTGAGCTGTCCTGAATATATCACCTGCACGGTGCCAGCCCGTGACGTTCCCAGCCACCGTGAGTAAAGTACAAACACTACCTCACGCCTGTGGCATGTGCGTAGGAACAAAGAAACAACAACAGGATTCCTGTGCACGTTACATCGGCCTTGCAGACTCTCTGGTTTTAATGCCATTGATGCCCCTCAACCTGGGCATTAGAGGCACGCTCTTGATTTATTTATTTCTTCAGCTATGCATGCAGTTTGTTGGCTGGTTAAGCCGCTTTCTAAAGCTTTTCACACATGTTAAAACAACCGAACAACACTGAAAAATTGTAAGTAAAGGCTCCTTGTTGATTAAAGCCTAGGAAATATTAGAAGATGGCAAACACTGGATCATCACCCTGGCCTTCCAGTTTCTGAGCTCCTGAGGTGCGTGCTATCAAATTGCTAAGCTTCCTCGTCATGGTTAGCAGGGCTGGAAACTCGTTTAGCTTTTGTTTTAATCCCACAGTTTCCCCCCCCCCCCTTCTCACCTCAGCAGCCTAGGAGCAGAGCTGTGTGAAGGAATTGCACAGGGGTTTAAAACATGGGTGGTTTTTAAAGGACCAACCAAAGCAGTAGTAGTAACAACACGTTTGGCAGTGACACCAGGAAGATCATTTTCACAGCTTATCTAATGGAATACGTGCCTCGCTCATGAAGGCAGCTACCGGTTTTCCAGAGACAAGGACATTTAGCAGTAAGATGACATCAAGCAACACCCGCTTTCCAGCTCCCCTGTCCTCATTTGCCTGCAGAACAGGGATCCCTATGTAGAAGGCTTCTGTCATTTTAAAAAGCTAAAGCTGCAGCAGGCAAGTTTTCCGTACTGCATTTAAGCTGTTGATACCACAGTAGCCGGTGCCAATCCCCCCTGGGAAACAAGCCACCACCAACAATTGCAGACAGACTTTGAGTTGCACTAAAGTTTGGACAATCCTTCATGTGGACGGGCTACGGCCGAGTGGTCTGTGCAGCACCTCTGACCCCTCCTCAGCATCTGCAAGGGTGGCTCCCGTCTGTGAAGGGAATATGATTTATAGCCTGGGACCCATCACCCAGGGATGAGGGATTTGGTATCGAATTTCCATCCCCGGGGCATGCAGGCACCACTCTTGCTACCGTTTAGTCTTGCCTCTGGAGGATGTCTGGTAGTTTCAGGTTCAGAGCAGCAATAAATTTGCAGAACAAAAGGCACACTTTATAAGACCACCCATTTCTTGCTTCGCAGTTCTAGCTTTTTGTTTTTCAACGTGTCAGGCTTTCAGGGATCATATTTTACCACGTCTCTGCTATTTCCCAAGCTGAGGTTTGGTCAACGAAACATTAGATCATAATGAAACAGCAGCGGTTATGTGCTCAGAAATGCAAGAAGCCTTCTTACTGTGGTTTTGTTCTTATCCAATTTCAAAGATTCACTAGAAGACTTGTGAAACTAACCCGCTCAAAGTGTGAATCAAAAGCTTGGTCTGAGCTCATAAACTGCTAGAGAAGGAAATTTGTCTTTCCTCTATGCTGAGTCAAGCTGTTAACCCACCCAAAACATATGTACAGGGAATTTATGAAGCACCCACTTATTTCTTACCATGTCTCACCTTGCTCCTGCAAGTCTAACACAGACACTGGCTTCCACCCCCTTCCATCTCCACAACCCATTTGTTTTTCCTCTAACTCCTCTTCGCACTCTTGCTTTCGTGCAGAGTGTAAAATGCAGCTGCAAGACAGAGGCAGCCCAGTGCCCACATACTTCCGAAGTTCCAGCACTAGCCTTCTGCACCGACTCCTGTTTCGCCAGCCTTGGGAGCCTCCTGATCTCCCAACGTTACCCCTTGATTCAAGTGACTGCAATCAACCCACTTCTCCCCAGTACCTGGCAAGCCCACCACGCGACTGGTCTCTCAGCCTGGGACCCTCTACCCTGCTTGTACGGGAGTCAGCACCTTCCTCTGCGACTCCCGCTTTACAGCTCGTCCAAGGTTGGAGGTTTGGAGCAGTGATGGGTTTTGTCGCTTGCCAAGCATTAATCTGGTTGCTGTTGCCTCCATATGAAAAAAAAAAAAACCAAACCAACCCAAACCCACCACCACAAGAAGGTAGCGATAATTATAACTGGTCAACAAACCTCCACACTTCTTCCAATCAGATGGAAAACACCCACTTTTTTTGGCCCAAATTATCACAATTGTGTGAAAAGGATTTTTTTTTTTAATCATTGCTTTCCTGAAAGGTCAACATTCAGGGGATGGTTTTGTGTGTTTGACTGAAAACCCTCAAAGCAATCTTTTTTTTTTTTTTAAGTTTTTCATAGAAAAACATATTTTCTTTCTTTCCTTTGCATCAGATGAGTTCCACATAGTATCACATCACAATAATCAAGTCAGGTCTCGGGGTGAAAAATATTTGCTGTAGGTAAGGGAGGTGCCAGGGCTCCTATGCTGTCTCCTGGCAAAGGGCATAGCACTACAAGCACATCTAACACAGCACAGGGAGTAGACCAGCACTGCTGTGGTCCCAGCTACTTATGAAGGCCTCGGCAGCTGGTGATCAGAGCTGAGCACAATAGTTTTTGAACATGATAAATAATGAAAGTGGAGATGGGAAGAGATAAGTATTATTTACATATTTGAATACTCACTTGAATCTGTTTGACAAAACAGATTTGCAAAAAAAGATTTAGATGAAAAAAAAATCAGGAGAGGCATTGACCTATTAAATATATTAATTTAAAATTAGAACTTCTGTTTCAAACTGTATACTTGTAAAATAGGAAGGGTGTAGGAAAAAAACCCCTTGCCCTGAAGATGAAATGCAATCTTTGGTGTGAGCTTGACTTCTGCTGACTCAGAACAAAGTAGCATGTGTGGAGGGGTCACACTGGAGGGAAATAAAACCAGCCCACAAAACATCTCACACCAGTGTTTTGTTCTTGGTTTGGTTGTTTGGTTTATCTTTTTTTTTTCTTTATTGCAGTTTGGCTACAAGATCAAGGATGTATTACTTACATGTTATTTATATATTTGTAATTAATGGGTATTAGCATTATTAGTGACCTCTTGCACCATCAGCACCACATGCTTTCATATTTAAAGTGTATCCTGAGACCTGAATAAGTAGGCAAAGTGAACAAGTTGTTTGTTGTAGCAACAGCTCTTTCATTTTTACCCAGAAAACTCCTCATGGCCTCCAGACAACATATAAACTAGAGAAACTGCCTTGGAGAAGAGGAAGATGCTGATTCAGTTCCACACGCTGGAGAACGAGAGGGTGAAAATATCCTGTGGTTATATGGCGAAAATACTAAATTAAACATCTTAAATGTCCGTTCAATTAGGATTGAAGGAAGGTAGTTTAGTATTCGAGGGTAATGAGAGTTATTTATAAGGAATTGTCAGTTACATAAATATTCCCGAGCTGTTATGCAGACCACTCTCCATTAATCACTCGGTAGTCGTTCAGCTAACCGTTGCAACTACCCTGCGCTACGGTTGTAGCCACAGATGCACACGTTCAGCTACTGGCTGGTGGCCGGTTAATCCCATACAGGCACACTAGCCTCAGCGGTTCCTTATTGCTTTCTCCTGCTGCTCCCATCGCCTCATTGCTCGACACACCCTCAGACAGATTTGGCGAGACTGTCTGTTCCTGCTGCTGCATTGGTATTTTGCCTGTGCTTGCCCTTATGGGGAGAACCCAGCCTCAGCTAAGACACACAGAAACCTCCAACAATTACGCTAATTTGTTTATGCTTCTTCATTACTTAATGTAAAACGTAAAGCAGCTCCTCTGCTGCTAAGAGGTTCCAGCTCCCCTTCGCCGTGCCACACGCGGGCTTGGCTTTCCGTGGGGCTCCTCCGGCAAGAAGTGAGTTGATGCTCAAGATTACGGTGAGAGATTGTGGGTTTGCCCAAAAAAGGAGAAAGAGAAGGTTTGAAAACCTCCCCTCCTCACCCTAATATACATTTTTTACAAAAGTAGGCCTGGGAAGGCGAGGTGCTGCCATGCAGCAATTACCCAATTGTCAGACTGGTGGGAAAATGCAGCCAAACCCCCCATCCAGCAGTGACCCATTTACCTTCAGGCAGAGAGCGAGATCTCATTAGATACCTTGGTACATCCTGAGATATTTTACTTTTCCCCTCCCCTCTAAAAAGTGATCACAGCCTTAGTCAACTCACCTGGGTGTTCAGAAGCCTTCTGTTGTGAAAGCTGTATTCTCACCTGCTCCCCTTACTGTGCTGTGGTTATACATCTCAGTACTTCTACCAAAAAAAAAAAAAAATCAGTCACACCAAAATGAGCTGCTAAGCCATAAGTTTCAAGGTACTTGTTAAAACTTCAAGAAAATGAATTTACTTCCAACAGATCTAAAAACCAATCAAACCCCAAATTAAAAAGCCTTGGGCAGCAAGTTCACTGGGTTAGCAAACAAGCAGATTTTTGTGAGGCCCTTTATGTAAATACCATTTACCTTTGTATCTGTAAATCTGTAATCCTTCACTCTTTCGTTACCTTGCCAAAGGATTTCTCCTGCTAACAGACCACTTACTTTTAGGTGAGCAAATTTGCTGTGAGAATTGTGGTGAGGGGTGCAAAATACCAGCAAAACTCTGCTTGGGGAAAAAAGGAGGGACTGCAGGGAGGAAAACAAGCTAACACACCCACATTCAGGAGAGAAATAATGAAAACAAGGAAGAATTAACCCTTGAGGCTCAGCTTAGTACCAAACCGAAGTTTTCCATGGGAGAGAAGCAGATGATTTGAGCAGCAGGCTGCAGGATGAGCACAGTGGGTAGGTGGAGAGGAGGGCTGGTACACAGCCTGATCATCCCCAGGGACTGGGCAGCAACTCCACCATCCCCCCTGTGAGCTGCTAGCTCCAGGCCCAGCTCCTAAGGCTGCTTTCCGAAACGTTCCCTGCTCCCTCGACAGGACACCTGGACTCACTAAGCATGAACCTGAAAGTCATAAGGAGGAGTTCATGGCAGTACTGATCTGACTGGTTCACATCTTTATTTGGAAGAACATGTTGTTCTTCTGGTGTTAGCACACTCATAGTTAGTTTTTAGTTCCTATTCCTTTATAACCTTAAAAATAAAGGATCTCTTTCACAGAAGCTTGTTGCAGCCAACTCATACCAATGATATCTAGCATCCACCCAACTCCAACAGAGTTCATGAGCTAAGAAGTCTTGTTATTCATTTATATAACAATTCAACAGAAACCAATAAAGTGCTGCTATGTAGTTTGTGATTTAGCAACCAGGAGTTCCATAGGCTATTGTGCGTGTGTAAGGGCAAGAATTTTTCATTGTTTCTTTTCAAGTGAAGCCCATGAGCAGCAGAACTTGGTTTCTGAGACAGTTTAGGTGGCACAGCTTTGACACAGATTCAGAGGAGAGACTGCTGGCCACTGAGAAGTTCAAAATACTGAAATTTTCAGGGTTTTCAATGGAAATACAAGTGATTTGTGGAAAAAAAAATCCATCTCACCATACCCAGAGACTTTATCTGTCTACCCCAAGTAGTCAGATTACAAGCAAACTTCAGATAGGGTCTTACCTTAGCAGGGCAGTTGCTAATCCAAATTCTGACAAAGCTCCTCTGTCCCAGTCACTCAAATCTGTAAAGATGCTAGCATTAATTCCCGTGGGGAGGAGATAAGCAATCAGGTGACTGCAATAATAAAAATGAAATGGAGAACAAAGCCTTGGGTATTTCTTTTTATTTCCCATGTGGAGGGAAAGTACCGCAGAGACAGTAAGGCTGAGATTTCTCCTTCAACTTGCATAACAGCAGAACTACCTACCAAAATTCCCCTCAGCAGCCCTGTCCTAGCTTTTCTCAGTCAGTGTTGATGATGATGGCTTCTTCAGGTGCCCCCAGGAGCCTCATTTAACTAGCAACACCTTGGTTCTTAACACTAGTCAGGTGTCCTAAGGAGGAAAAGTTCTCATTTTAGGCTCTAGGCCAGAAAAACAGCTGTGTAAATACACCTCTCTTTTCACTTCTTGCCCCAAATGGTCTCTATCAAACCATGATTTTCATATCAAAAGGCCCTTTTCAGAGGAGAGCTGCACCATAGAGAACCACAGCATGTTTTCAAGTCACTTTTCCAGCTGGAGAACACTCACTTGGGAGTCTGTTCATAAAGCATTTAGCTGGCTTTTCTTGATTTTGAATCCAGTTCTGAGATTTTCAGAAACACTTCTCCATAGCTCCTTATATTTTACATTCCCTCAATGTCCTATTGCTAAAACACAGTAGATGCCATCATTGGGCAGCTATTCATATGCATAGCTACCCAAATTCCCTTGGATCCAAGCAGCTTGTTAGCTCAGACCTGGAAATATTCACTGAGTAGGAGGTGTTCTTCCACCTGCTAGACCTGATCTGGCAGGTGTTCTCCTAACAAGCCAAGCAGATGTGGCTCCACACTGACCACAGCAGGGAGCAGCTTGGGATCCAAGGCCAGGTCCACCCTTGGCCTGTCCTAGGACCAATGGCATAGCAAAGAGGGAGGCTATGGATCCTAGGGAAGTTATGAAGGTTTCTCCCCAGGGTTTTCCATAAACCAGATTATTTTCCGAAACATATAGGCATTCATTCTTTGTGGGCATGCTGGCTTCGTCACAGGTCACTGCAAAGCCCTAAGAGGAACCCCTCCCATATGGGGTCTGATGATCAACCCAGAGATCATCTTCCAAGGTTTGACATGTCCCTGTTCCAGGACAGCTGCCCCACATCTTCGGTTCCCTTCAGTAGGACTGCCCACTGCACCAAGGGCACATTGGAGCAAAGACAACTTTATTTAAACTGAATTTGGTTTCACAGCTCTTCTCCAGACATGTAGTGTCAAAATAATTTTCTCCCTTTAAAATTTAATTTCCATGTTTGTGCTGCAGAATCAAGGGGACTGAGAAAAAACAGCTGGATTTTATTCCAAGCCTTTTATTCAGAGTAAATTTTTTAACACAAAACCAAAAAAAGTCAGCTTGAGTCTCGCTCTGTGTATTATGTATGGCTCCCACTCCCTCTCCCTCAAGACAGTAAGCACTTTGAGGCAAAGGATGGTATGTTCTCTGTGCTTGGGCAACACGTGGCATATCTGAAGCTTACCGTTTTTAAAATACAAAGAAATCCCAGGCACCTGAGGCAAGCAGCTGCCGTACATGCCCACATGAGTGCGGGCAATGGGCAACTCTGTAGTAAAACCAGCCAGGTTGATTGGAAACTGGCCAGATGGCAGCTTCTGCAAGCTAAAAGGATTAATTATTTGGGGATCATGCCTGCAGAGCAGGCGTGATGAATGCAATACACAATTCCTTGTCACGACTGTGTGTCAGCACTGGGCAATAAGGAACAGCCAGTACCCTGGAACTCAATTGCAGCCATCTTTTCTCTCTCTGGAGAGGGGACACTTTTTTTATAAGGCCCAGAAGATGAAAAATATCTCTCTTCTAGCCTGAAACTGTACATGTGAATGGCTATCATCTATCAGCCTTTACTTTCCTGTAATTATATTGATATCATGCATTCTTAATTGTTTTGATGATGTATTAAACAACTGTAGTGTTAATTCACTATTTATTTGGTCCATGTAATTAACCGTGTCATGACTCAAATATCGACGTGGCTTCTTTGTTTTTTTCCCTTTCAACTTAGGGCATAAGACCCTGTAGCTGCTTTTTCTGACCGGGTATTTCATTAGATAGCCCTACTGTTCCTGGCCAAAGAAAACTGACAGCCAACCTCAAGAGTTCCTAAAATTGTCTGGTCTAATTAAAAACAGTTTGTCTAAGTGGAAAAATCCACTTAGGAGCTTGCTGCCAAATGTCCCTCCCAGGACTCATCTGGGTTTACCTCTGCTGCCGTGGTTCAAGGTGGTGGGGGCTTGGTGGCCTTCTCTCGCCTTGGCCCTGCGAGTGGCTGAGGCTGGAGTTGGAGGGGACACGATCCTCCTGACATGACAAGTGGGGAAATTCCTCTGCATGGAGCAAAAACACCTCCCTGGCTTTTGATCTATGTATCCTTGGTCCGGAGACAAAGGCAAACCTCTGACACGGGCCGTTCCTCCCGCCAGGCAGCGAGGTCCTGGCTGCACTCCCGTTCAAGCAGCACTGGCGACAGCCTGTTTTTGACAGCTATGCATAAGCACAGTTATTTCCAGCACAGTTTCCCTGAGCTGTGCCAGCAGAAAGACTTTTTTTTTATATATATATGTATTTTCAGACCCTAGCTAGCCAAACTGTGCTATATTCTCCACTTAGACACAACTATTGGGTTACAAACCCTAGCCAAAGCTATGGAGGAGGATGATGGATGACCTGAGTTTTTGTATAAGCCATCTCTGCCATAATCTCTGGGGCTTTACCCCCCAGAACTGGTCTTAACCACATGCAGTGAGAGCGTAGACAGGGCTCCGGCCACTTTGGCCCTGCCACCTGCACCCCTCCTCATGCAGAGTGCCATTCTGTTCCTCAGGCATGGGCGCGATGTGAGCAAAATCTGTGGCAGAGGGAGATGTTTGGTGAGCAGGGCTACGAGCAAATGCTTGTCGAGCCTGCCCTCCCCTCCATGAAATCCCCCTAACTCACAGCAGTAGCCTGGCAGGGCTTGACAAGGGTGTGCTGAAAGGAAAGAAATGGAGCTCTGTGTTTGGCCATGCTTGCCTTTCCCATCTCAGTCCCCAACACACAACACCTTGGCCATGGGCTCCAGGCTGCTGCTCTGCTTCTGGGCTCCGTATGGACATCCCCCCATCCCCACACAAACGCCCTTTGGGGATCTTTGTGCAGGTACATGTCTTGTCCTCCTTCAATAAAACCACCTCCTTTTGGTTTATCTCATGTCTCTTTAGAGCATTCTTTCAGTGACAAAAGGACACATCACTGGATGTCTGTCATTGTGTCATTGCAGGAGTTCTGCAGAACAACCCAGATCCAGTTTTGGACCCCCAGATCGAAGGAGTTTCTGACTGGTGCAGTTTTGGTGAAGTTTGGGTACAGCAGAAAGGAGATCAGATTTCCAGGGTGCTTTTGCATTGCTGGGAGAAACCCCACAGAGCCCTTCTAGCCCCCTCACCATTTATTTACGTATGACTTCTTTATTTACATATGACTTCTTTAGTTCTAATATGGAACTTTGCTGTTGTGAAGCTGGAGCCAACACGTAAATAAGGCAAAAGAAACAGGGAGAGTTCTTTAATGCCTCTGCATTTTCTCTGCTGTTTCCTCACCTGAAACCATAATCCTCTCTTTGTGCTTTCAGTCACTTCCATAGCAACCAGTTGTGATGGCTCCAAGGATTATCGCTTCAGGAAGGAAATAGGCAGTGATGGAAGAGAAAAAAAAGACCTGTGTGGTTTTTTTTATGATGATGGAGGGAACGAGTGCAGATAAAAAGTGTTCTTAGCCCTCAGCTGATCTCCAGACAGTCCCAAGCGGAATGAGTAGCCGGCTGCAAAGTTGGGTTTGTTTCCTCCTTTTCTGTGAGTCATTGTACCCAGGCCTTCTTGCTAAGCCAAAGCAATACGAGAAACACGCTCACGAAGAGCCTGCTCACCTTGCTTGGCTGACCTGTCCAGTTAAATCAGTTCATATGATCAAATTGACTTTCCTCAGAAAGGCTCACTAGTCTGGCACTAATGCACCACAAAATACTTGTGCAAATTCCTCAGTAACAAAAACACCCCGAGAAGAGGAGATGGATAGTACGTGCTCAGTGGTTCCATGGTGAAGCCCAAGAACATAAACAGAAAAGCCTCCTGAGCTTTTGGCTGAAACCAACGACGAGTCCTTTAAGTAACTATATTAACTGGGGAGAGAGACCGTCAGAGATCACTTAGGAACACCTCCTTCTCTTCAATGCATCACTCAGATCATGCAACCCAAACATTTGAAGGCATAAGAAACAACACGGAGGATACTGCGGGGAAAAAGATGTAGCGCGAGGCCATGTGGGGTGCCAGAAGGGTGCCACAAGCAGCACAGCTCCCTCAGAGTGCTGTGGGAGGACCAGGGGCAGCTGAAACGGACGTAATGCCGTGAGTGACCAGGTTCTGGAGAAACAACACTGCAAAGAGAGACCCTTCCTTGGAGGAGAAGGATAGGAAAGGAAGGAGCATACTGGAGGTCTGTAAGTCACCAGGGAGCTGTGTTCATAGCTGGTCTCCCTGTCTCAGAGCTCCAGAGGCAGTGCTGCTGGTAGGGGTAACGCTACCCGGATCTGGAGCCAAACGGGGGAGAAACCTCCTGCTTCACGGCTGCAGCCCCTCTGCTGCAGACATGGCCCTGGGGGCCAGCAACCTACCGCATGGGGTATCCATGGCCGTTTGTGCCACTCCCCATTGCAATGCTGGGCAGGAACCACTGCCAGGAGGTCAGCACAGAGGGGTCTTTGTGCTTCCCTTATTGTCCTGAAAGGTCTCTGTAGTTTTTATTGTAGTTCTCCCAGAAATGACAGTGTGTGCTGGACAAATGAGTGTTATTTGAAGTGCTCAGTACACTGATTTTTGTCATTGCAGGTGCAGAGACAAATGAAATGGAAAATACGTTCACTCCTTCAACACAGTGCTATTACTGCTAAGCCTGACTAATCACCCTCTGACCACAGCGGGCAGGCTGCCCAAGAAGGAGCTTGGAGATAGGAATGGCAGAGCTTGCCTCCTCTCCTCGCCACCTGAGAGCCAGTAGCCCCCAGTAGCCCAGTGCTCTGCCAGCTCCGGGGGAAGCGTGCTGGGTCATGGCCACCCAATCCCACTGCCGGCTTGCAAAGGAACTGAGCTTCTGCACAGGCCTGCACATTTCATCCCCATTAAGGAATGTTTTCTGAAGGACACAAAACATCTCCCAGAGAACAGCCTCACACCAGGTCTGCTGTTGAGGGTTATGGAGGAGGCTTGAGTCTTTGTCTTTCCTTTCATGGAGGCAGTTTGTTGCTAGGACTTCCTTCCAGTGCTGGCCCCATCGGCCGCAGCCAGCTGGGGTTCAGGACTCTGGGATACGCAGGGAGGGCAGGCAGGCTGGCTCCCTCTCTCCCAGCAGCCTGCTTTGCCGGGAAACGGTCCTATCTGCCCAGTTCAGGGCATGTGCACCCTGCTGCCTTCCCTGGGACCCCTCAGGAGCTGGGGGACGTGCTACAGGCTTGCTCTGGGCTGCCCAGGGAGCTCTATCCCACCTTCCCTCTCTATCCACCCAGGATCTGAGCCAGCGGGAAGGAGCCCTGGGTGCACCCCTCAACCACAGCCATGTGCTGGCAGCCCCAGCACAAACTCGGTTGAAGCAAGAGGCTGTTTTGCTGTGGGGCGAGAGGAGGAGGGGAGCATGATGGGTCAATCCCTTCATTGTGAGTACCAGTTTTGGCAGGAAGCTGCCAACTGGCAGTGTGTTCAGCAGAGGACACAAGGTGCCACTAGCACGGGCATTTGTGGTTTTGGGCAGAGCTGCTGAGCCCAGTGTCACGGCTCTCCATCACCCAACGTGCTGCCACACACAGCTGACATCAGCGGATTAGGAAACGTGAGGGGAGGGCTTGTGCAGGTGACCTTGAGAAGCTGGAGAGAAAGCTATTTGCGTGTGTACTTCAGTAAATATCTCCAAGGAGCCTAGCGAAGGTTCTAATCTCGAACCACCTTCAAGCACGCAGTAATGACAAAGGGAAGCTCAAAACCATGAACAGGGTAATGCGCTGAACTAATGCATATTCACTGCCGCTCACGTGGAGGTTGCATCAATCAGATCCGCTTCATTCTTCACAGCCTGATCCAAGACAGGTCATGCATAATCTTTTTCTTTTCGCCCAAGTCTGTGCTGGAGACCGGTGGCTACAAGCTCTGTTTACCAGGCTGTGCCGCTGAAATTGTTTAGTTGATGACTCTGGTGTGGTGTGTGAGAAAGGATTTATTTCTTTGTGGGCATGTGCACATGTAAAATGAGAGTTTTTCTTGTTGAAACCTTCTGGGGAAAATCTACGCTAGGATATATTTAGCAGAAAACCCCAAAGGAACATTTTTCAGACTTTGGTGTTTTTCCTTCTTGCTAAACCTTGTTTTTTTTTTTTTTTAATTAGATGAAAGGAAAAGGGAAGAAAGACAAGGTGAGAGAATAAAATAAAGAAAACAGACAACAAAACTTTTCTAGAATTTGTAGGGAGGAAAGCATGCAAACCCAGGACTGCGGGGTCACAGAAAAATGGGGCTGGAAGAGAAATAATTAGGTCACTCGGTCCCACAGAGCAGAACCATCTGGACATAAACCCTCTGTATTGCAGGTCTGAAACGGTCCAAATCTGTGGTGAAAACTCCCCTCGGTCCCTCAAGCTCCCCCCTCCCCACAATAGCTTGCTTTTTCCATTCACCTTTCTCAGGCCCTTTAGCTACAAGATGGCAGTGACCTATGGAGCACAGGGGGAGAAACACAGAAAGCTTACAGTGCATGCAGAGAAGAGAAACAAAAGGAAGCACAAAAAAAGGCTGATGATGTATGAAGCCAATAACTAAAGCTTTTCAAACAAGCCTCTTCCCTAATTACTGTATTTAGCGCCACTGGCGTAATCGAGAACGTAGTGCTGTGACTGCTCAGTCAGTCGTGACAGGCCCAGCGTGGTATAACCTCATCCCCACTCCTCACCAAGTCCCCTGGAGTCTTTGTAATAGCATCCTTAATTCCCTAACCCGGCAGCCTAGAAAATAAGTCAAGGTTGGATACTGGGTTCTATCAGTATGCTCTATATGCCGAAATGGTTAATGCCAATATGCCCACATTATAGCAAATACCTACAAGCCACACAAATCCCTGAAGCTAAAACCAACCTGGCAACCTTAACCCTGGCTATGTTTCCATATTGCAATTCCTTGGGAAGCTGATTTAGCTTAAAGGGTGCCCTCCTGCCCTCCTCTATGCTGCTGCATGTACAGCTGTCTTCACCCAGCTGTGACCACCTCTGTGTCTGACTAGCTCTGCTCTAAGCTAACTTGTCAAAATGACCAAAGAAAAGATCTATATTTTAGGGTGTCTTTTTTCAAGCTAGGACAATTTAGAGCTCTTGTTTCAAGCATGCTCACCAAAAGCCTTGGGCCAGCACCCCAGAGGGCTGTGGGAGCTACCTTTGGGAGCAGGAGTAGTGGTGAGCTGCTGGGGAAGAGAGGACACGGAATGCACGGGACAGATGTACCAGCAAAGGGGTCATCAGAGTGTAAATTCCTATTCATCTGTCACTTAGTAAAGTTAAACCTCTGTGTGGAGGCCTTTTCCACCACTTTAAAATGTAAAATGTCCTCAAGGGTTTAAGTGACATTCCTGTTCTCTTTAAATTGAATGCCTTGGTTGCAGAGAGATCTAGTTTTGCACAAACAAGGATCAGATAGTAGTTCTTGTTATAACTTGAAGTACTCGGGCTATGGAATAAGGCCAAGTTCATTTTGTTTGGGAAACCCCATTATTATTACACTCCTTTTTAATTTCCTGACTTCCTGGTGGCTTGTCTTCCAACCTGAACTTTGCATTCTTTACTCTCTTTCCCATCACTTAATTATAGCTGATGAAAGGGGGAGGGAGTAAATGTTAAAGAAAATTTAAATAGAGCATCAAAATTCCTTGCCAATGGTTGTTCTTTTCCAGTTTCCACACAAAATTAACAGTCTGACTTTCAAATATCATTGCAGACGCACCGCATTCACGCCAAAGGTTAAGGGATTTATTCAGAATGAAAATGAGGTGGAAAAAAGCTATCTGTGCAGCTAATGCCTCCATTCTGTCTTCTCCAAAGTCCACAGCCGCCTACTAGCCCATCCCTGTTGAAGCTGGACCACACTCCCGAGAGAGGAGTGTGAGGTGATAAACATCAGGGAGAACAGGACTGGGCAGGGCCATCAAAAAAGGGATAACAGGAATTAGCTGAATAAGTAAGAAATAAATGTCCTATTTCCATGGTCCTGTTCCTCATCACTGTTCTGCAGAAAGAGTAAGTAACTAAATTAAGCAGAAGAACCTTTAGGAGGAGTATGACGGGAAACGAAATCCTGACAGCAAGGTCTGTTAGGCTCCGAAATGGTCCCTCAAGGGAAGTGGCGGACGCTTGAGTCATTTGAACAATAGACTGGACCAGGCGCTGGAAAATATACAGGAGGGAATAAATCTGCATTAGCAGAGGGACGTCTCGGATGACCTAATAGGTTATTTCCATCCATAAATCTGGGATTCTGTGACAAGACCTTAGCCAGAAGAGGGCTGCGGCAACATCGCAAACAGATACACCCATATTATGTACGTTGGAGCTCGGAGAGACAGCAGTGACCTACGTGTTACATGAATGACAACTCATATTTCTGGAACATTTTAGTACGTACACTGCTTTCCATCACCCATAGATTCTGGGTCTGACTTGTGGGTGCACCTCACCACTCAGTCCTCATCCTATTTACAGGGTGAGGGAAGAGAGCTGGCACATCTGTGTCCCTTAGTTGTTCTTCATAGTTAAAATACTTGGTGTAGACTCAGCTCACTGGCTTCTGGGCCCTTCCAGCTTCTCTGTTTTTTTACCTTCCAGTGTTTGACACTATCAGGGAATTTTTGTGGGAAGATATTGCCCACAAGTCTATTGATCTTAATCCAGGAATAAAAAAAAGTAGGTCTTTCTCGCTGCACCACAAAGAAAAAAAAAGTATAGCACAGAAGTAAATAAACAAAAAACAAATAATAAATTGTTTAAAAAATGGTGATCATGTTGTGTGCAATAATGCACACGACCCACCTGCTATATTTTAATTCTCTTAGGACTAACGTCATCCTTTCAAGGACTTTAATTTTGAAAGAAACCATCCTCTTCTCCTCACAGAAGTATGATACTAACATGAGGAAGCAGGGACCTGTTCCCCAACACGTGGGAGAGTTGTCATTAGACATTCCCGTTTTTATCTCCTTAAAAATAAAGCTCTCTTTCATACCCATGCATGTACATACCTTCACACCACTTCTGAATGCTCAGCCAAAATTCAATCCTCTAAACAAAAATGAGGGTTCAAACCCACCGACAGCTTCTCTGAGTTCCCATCCCTACTCTCCTTCGTCTACCCAGGAAAAAAGGGATGGAGTGCCTCACTTCAGGCCTTTCCCTGCTCTGTATCACCAAAACTCAGCACCCCTCCTACCCTCCACCTGTCCCAAAGCATCTGGAACCACTGGCTGCCGACGGCTGCCCATCAATCACACTCCGGCAAAGGGCAGCCAGCCGCCTTGCCATTCCCCCTCCCGTCCCTCAGCCCCTCCAGAGAGAGAGCAGCTCAGCAGGAGAGTCCACAAGGAAAAGTTTCCTTTGCTGTTAGCGAGTCCTGAAAAGCCTTATTAGCCCCTTATGACTGGGCAGGACTGACAATAGGCAATAATCGACAAGCCATTCAGGCAAAGAAAGAGCTCCTGAGAGCGGCATTATTAATTCCGGGAACATAATTTTGTGAGGTACTGGGAAATCGCACTGATTCAGGCTCTGAATGCAACACGGGGAGCTCAGAGCACACCGTGTACGTGTATATTCACGCACACAGGCGCGGGGGTGCATGTGCATTCCCTCTCCCGATGCCTATCAGCTAGGGGAAGTGAGGTGAGCTGGTCTGTACCGCTCCAGTTTGGCTGGGCATGTCTACAGCCACTGTCGCCTCTGATCCCTCCTCTTGCCCTGCCAGATGCCAGCACTGAGCAGCACTGGGCAGTGGCAGCTCCCGCTCACCCCTGCTGCAGCCACCTCCTGCCCCCAGGACGCAACCACCACCATGCGGAGGCACCTGAAAGCTCAGCCCTTCCCAGGCCAGAGGAAACAGCTAAGATTTCCAAAAGTGTTTAAAAAAACAGAGGTGAACATTGAGCAAGATCTGGAGCCCTTTGTAGTCACGTCCCTCACCTGCCTGTGTTACAAAAACCTCAGCAGACACTCATCTGCAGTTTTAAGAGCTCCAGTCCCTTCATAAGGTGGTGGTCCCTCAGGACCAGCCACCAGCTTGGCCCCAGGGGCAAGATGCAGGAAGACAAGGGTGGGGAGTTCTCCCTGGCTTCTGTTCCAGCACAGCCCCTGGTGCTGGCACAGGAGGAAGGCAGGAGGAACATGGCTTGTCTCTGCAAAGCGAGGGAAGGCTTCTCTTTAGCATTCAAGCCAAATCCTGTTTCGGTGATGCAACTGGGATTGAGCAGGCAGGGGAGTGACTAGGAAGGTCTCGACACCCAAGGTCTTCTGCAGACTGCAATTAGGAGCTGCGGCGATTTCCTCATAACTTTTGTAACGGCTCGCGTGACAAAGGAAAAAACTGCTAACGCTGGAAGCTTTTATTCTTTTATTGAGTCTTTATCCCTCCAACAAACAATACACACCTGAGAGTATGATCTCAGAGATCACAAACCCAGGTGACGCCAGTTCAGTTCACAGGCAAAGCTTAGCCGTGGTGTTGCTAAGGCCATGTGCTGTCACATCATCCTCTCTGCGGTGAGACTCAAAGCAGCCTGTGTCCTGGCCACAGCTGCTGGATGCCAGGAAAAAGCCAAACACTGAGACACAGCAAGGAAAAAATAAAATCCCTGTCCTGCTCATGCGGCTGGGGCACATTGAGAGGGCATCCACAGCACCCCAAATTCACCAGCCAGCAAAGCCACTGGGAGAGGTGCTGCTGGGGTGCCTGGCTCTTGCTCGCTCTGCTGCGCAGAGAATCGACATTTAAGGACACATCCCACCCCGAGGAACTGGTTAATCCCACTCACTCGAGGGATGAGCGCAGCCAGTGACTTGATTGCATTTACAGCGTTAAGCCAGTTATCGAATCCAATTAGTGACTATCGGCTGCTTGTGGGGTCCTGCGCGCAGAGGAATGGACCCACCCTGAGACCAGGAGGACACCCACGGGCTTCAGCAAAACACACTCTGTGCTGAAGAATGACGGGGCAGTGCTGCACCCCACAACCCTCATGTCCACTCCCTCACAGCAGGCTGGAGCTGGGAGAAAGCAGATTAACAGCCGAGAAGGGTCTCTGTGCAGCAAAATTATTCATTACCTTTTGCAGACGAACAGTAAGGCTATGGCAAAACCTGGTAATCCCTGGCAATTTCCCCTTGCTTCCAAGGTCCAGCAGCACATACTACCCTGTAGCCTGGTTGCACCAACACCTCCAACACAGGACCCACACCGTCCCAGTACCTCCCTGCACCAGCAGCATCCATGACGGGTAGCTGGTGGTAGAAGAGACACCAGCATTAAATGCACCAGAGCTGTCCAGAGAGATGCTTCCACCAACAAGGAGGAGACTGAGACTCCTGTTTTCCCCCACAGCTCTGATGTTCATCTTCCCAGGCTGAAACGCAGCTTCTCCTCCCTTCCCTCCGGATAGCACACCTTCCACCATGCGTCGGCCTCCGGCTAAACAGGGCCTCCTCCCAAGCAGCAGCCAGCGTGCAGAAGTGGGCTGAGTGGCCTGGAGTCACCTAGTTCCGTCAGATCTCCTGTTCCTCTCCACTTCTTGCTGGTCTCGTGGGAACACAAGCCGCTGTGTTTTCTTATCCTTTGGATACCTACAACTCATTGTGTCTGTTTGGTGATTTACAGTAGAGATCTGAGTAATTAAGAATTATAGCTACGTTTCTGTGTCAAAGCCATTATGAAGACGTCACTGTAGCCTTTTAAAACCATCTTACCTCAACTAATCCACAGAGAAGGGTTTCCCTACTTGAGGACAAAGACCTACCCCTCCACTCCCATATTTAATTGAATTCAAAGTGGCCAGGTGTCCTTCTGCATAGGGTTAATGACCCCCCTATCCCAGACTTAAGACCAATACCCCAGTTTTTCTCAGACATGCCAATAAAAGGAAAGGAGTGTGGGCCATGTAAATAACTGCCTGATCTGTCCAGCTTTGCATTTAATTTGGTGGCTCTGTGTCCTTGTTCTTGTGCTCACTTTCCACGAACAGAAAGCAAAAATGTTCATGGAAAATTAATTTCAAAGGCATGTGCATAAGTGTTCCTGGAAATCTAATTTTACGTTTTCAGTAAAAGCATCTGGTACTATACAAGGGTTGAGCGGGAAAAAACAGTAAGACACAGCTGACCACTGCACAACTACCTTCACTCAGTCCAGAAAACAGAAAGTGTGAATATATCCCAGGAATTGTAAGAGTAATATTGTTAAGCAAGCAGGAAAAAGGACCTAAAAGCAAATTATTTGCTACCTTTTTTTTTTCCCCCCCCTTTCCTGTGGCATGGGTTTAAAGCTCAATTTTTGCAATATTGCTTGCAGGAGGAGATCTGTTTGGAAATCTTGCAGGTGGCTGGGGATAATGGGTGTGAGAGGCCCTAAATACCTATTGAGTGTGTAGATAAACTCACCAAATGATAATGATGCTACCTTACCAGGCAAAGGGAAAGAAATGATCAGCGAGGATAGGCAAAAAAGCACTTAGCCAGAATTTCCGAAGTCCCTTCCAGCTCTTGACTAAGACATTGTTGTCACAGAATAAACCAAGGACTGGTAAAGAAGCAGTTTACAGGGTAGCAGAAAGGGACTTAAGAGGAGACATAAAAAAGCACCCCAGCATGGTACAGGAAAAGCTCTATCAAAAATAATGAATCTAAATTCACTGCCTCGGTGGATGAAAAAACAAAGGACGAGATTGTCTGGCTCTGGAGGTCTGAGCCTTGATGTGCTGTTAATGCATATCATAAAACAGTGTCGCTGCATTAGCTTTGATTTAGCAGTGCCAGTTTACATCAGCCGAGGAAGCGATCCAGAAATTCAACTCAGCACCTCTGTAAATACAGGGAAGAGGGAAAAGCTGGGTCATGTCTGGAGGACCGCTGGGTTGGCCTGGGTGCTCCTGGGTGCCCTCCCTGCTGCCACTGCTTTGTTACCCACCTGCGAGGTGAAAAAGGGACAGCATGGGGTCTGCGTGGCTCAGCCGCTGACCATGCAGACCCATCCATCCACTCGTGGTGGTCCTGCTGGATTTCATGCCCCGCTCCAGCCCCAGTCCTATGGCTGGCTGCACAGGGAACGAGCTTCGGAAACTCTCCAAAACTCAAGTGTCAGTAGAAGAGATTTTAGGATTACACAATGAATAATATTAGCAGATTGCTGGGACCAGACAGTTTCACTCAAGAGCTCTGAGGGAACTCAGGCTTGAAACTGCTGACCTATTCAGTACAATGCCACAGCAGTTGTTGAAATGGTGAGGTACCACAGGAATGGAAGGTGCAAATGTTACATTCATTTTTAAAATGGGCTTTTAGAGGTCATCCAGAGACCTGTGGGCTAGAAAGCCAGGCAAGGCGAATTGACAGAAAGTATAGCGAAGAGCCAGATAGATAGATATGTATGTGACAGAACGGGAAAGATGAAAGTTTGCAGGGTGAGAGCTCATGCATCACAAACCCATTCGTAATGTGTGACCTGGGCAAGCCGGCATACTCATGAAAGATCCAACTGCAACCAAGCTCAGTGTGATCTCTGAGAACTGAAGGATGGGCTGATGGAATGACACATGAAACTTGCCAGCAGCAAATACAAAGCAAGGAGCACAAGGAACAACAGCCCTAGCCATACAAAGACCGTCAGGGTCTCTAAATCAGCCTCAGTCAGGAAGGAAGCCTCAGAGCCACTGAGTTTGCTGACAGCTCCAGCTCACTGCTCAACAGTCGTCAACGAGGCAAAAAAAGAGCTTTAAGAATTACTAGAGAATGAAGAGAGAATGAAGTGACCACTTGTGGGTCACCCCTGCCTCACACACAGGGTGCAGCTCTGCATACACCGAGGAGGATGTGGAGGAGTCAGTGAAGATGCAGAAGGGATGGCATGGAAAGGTGCAGTGGTTCCCGTGGGCGGGCAGGCCAGCTACAACAATGTTCTTCTGCTTGGTCACCTCTACAGAGAAGGGATGTGGGAGAGGTCCTGTCCACTCTAGAGAAGTGCGGAGGTGTGAAGAGGAGGCATTACCGGTCGTGTCTCCTATCACAAGGGATAGAGAGCTCAAGCCAGTCTATTGGGTTGATCATCTAATATAAAGAAAAGAAAGTAAATCTTTCACACGATGCAAAATTGAATTATGGCACTCGTCATCACAGGATGCTGTGAAGGCCAGAATTATAAAATAATTCCAAAAGGGGTTAGCCAAATTCTTGGAGGCTTAGCCCATCTGCAGCTGTTAAACACAATGACCCAGATGCCAGTCAAAAATTCCCTTAACCACAGTCTGCTGGACTGGTATTACCACAGAAGGATCATGCCCTTACACCCTTTCCCTCAGCTTCTGCTTCTGAAATGAGCCACCTGGTCAGCTGGACCTTCATTTGAGCCACTATCCCTGTGTAAGACATTGCATACGATATAAGATATATACTAAGAAACTATAATGTATTTCAGGTGATGATCAAGTTTGTTCACCTCGCATGAATGCCGTTTGGAAGGCTCCAATATCTGATGCTTTGGGAGAAAGACATTTCTGGCCTAAAAATCTGTCTTGGCATCCTGTACCAAAGACCAGCGCTTTTCTGATCTGCCACAGATGCTCTGCTAAATCCATAAACCATGGCAGTGGATTACCTTTATCATCAATTTAACTGTCACTGCTAAAAGTAGTTAGCAGTCATGAAATAAGCCAGCAGACATATTTGAAGCAATGTTCTCCCAAGGCACATATTTCCTTTTATTAGTTCTTAAATTAATTCTCCTTCATTGCATGAAGCGTGCCTTCGTCTCACTTTTCAGGATGAGTAAAACGGAAGTACGGATCATTTTCTATCTCATGGACCATAATTTGGTGTGCTCAACTGCTCTCCCTTCGGCCGCTTCTCCTTCCCAGCTGACACAGGGCAAGATTATACCATGATGCCTTTCAGGAGGAGGAAGTCCTTCCCTCGCTGAGGAGAGACTGCTGTTCTGGACACAGCGAGGGAGAAGGTGGTAGGTTTGGAGGCGAGTTCTGTGTCTCCGGCCAGAGGAAAGGTTTGGGTGAGAATCCCTCGCTACCATGGCTGCACCCCACTGGCACCAGAGCGCTTGACTTGCTGTCTCCACTCGCCTTGCTCCATGCAAAAACAGCCTGTGTTTTTCATTGCTACCAGTCTAGCATCTCCTGCCAGCTCTAAGCACTTCCTTTAGGAAAAAACAAACAAACAAACAAAAAAACAACCCCACACGAGGTCTGATCATCCACTTCTGGGGCTACGCTAAACTTGCCAGCATCTGCTCCATCTGAAAGAAGGGGAAAAACACCAATCCCAGACTGGGAAAGGAAGGAAAAGGAACTAGGTACCAAGTTGTAATGTCAGAAATGGAGCCAAGAAAAACAGCATCTTGGGAGAGCTGAAAGACAAAAACAAGCGTGGTAAACAAGAGCAGAGACAGTTTTCAGAGGAAAGGCAGAGAGACAGTGACTAAACCACCAAGAGTGAAACAGTGACACACGGAAACAGAGTCCAGAGTCCCAGGGTTCCTTTGTTCTTGTTTTTCCTACCATTTCACAGAAACCATGATGCTGTCAAGATCCCTCTATACCCAAGGGTCAGTGATGTCAGTGAAAGTTGGTGGAGCTGCACTGATTTATGCCCGTTAAGAAGTAACTTTCTGAGATTTTCCAGAATTACTGGTGTTTAAAATAATGCCTTGAGAACCCGGTTGAAAACAGTTGGGATTATTCTTAAACCAGGTCATACTAAAAGCTAGATTAAAAATAATTTAAAATACCTCCACTATTTTTGTAATAGTTGCAAAATTCCTAACTTTGGGTGGGCACATCGAAAACAACCCTAGAAAAACATGTGCATGACACTTTCCTACCAGTTCCAGAGTCATGGCAAATGCACAGAGCTCTACAGATTCTAGCTCAGCGAACAACTCCTTTCGAAAGCAAAATAAGTAAGTATTATCTCTGTTTCCCCCAAGCATTTGTTTAGCTTTTTTGATTTACCTTCCCACCACGTTCCCCTTCCTTCAGAATGTGATAGGTGGACTTGAAAATAAGAACTCCAGGAAGAGGATCTAAATTTTCTCCAAAACACCCACCATTGTTCATTGGGAAGAAAAAATATCCTTTCTTTTGCCAAGCGTTTGCCAGGTTAAAATAGGGATTGCAAATATTTAGGGGTCCCTTTGCAGATGAAACCCGCTCCTCACCCTCATTCTAACTGCAGGTGCAAACCACAGAGCCTCCCGTCGCCCGTGTGCCGTGCAGACGACTGCCCAGGGCCCTGCACATTCCCCCAAGTCCCAAAGGGAACACAGCACCAGCAAAGTAAAACTGGGGAAGAGAACGAGGACGGGCCTGTACCTTTCTGGCATTTCTTCTCATTCTCGAATTCTATTTGACAGGAGAAAAGCCACCACGTCTGGAATCTCTCCCTCTCTCTTCCCCTTTGCACTTTTCCCACTACTGCCTTAATCCAGCTGGCCCCTCGTTCGGATCGAGGTGACACAGATGGAGCGCTCGCCTCGTAGCGGCTGAACCCCGCTCGACCATTTTCACTCCATAGACCTCTCTTACTGTCTCATTTTATAACCCGATTACTAAAGACTGGGGTTAGATTCAGACGGATTGCCTACCGGCAAAAGGCTCAATATCCCATTACCAGATTTGCGAGCCCGCCGTCCCTCTTCATTTAGCGCGTAATAGAAAGTGTCAGTAACGGACTTGGGCTTTAAAATGAGCTTTAACTATGCAGGTCATATGCGTGCGGCAGGAGAAAACGCTCCAGAGAAATCACAAGCAGGACAACAACTTTTAAAACATTTTTTATTTAAATATTAAATAAAACACATCAACTAATCATTTCGGTGTACACCTCTCGTTTTAACATAAGAAATAAAATGATTGTTCAGTCATGATAAAAAATAAACTATACATCTCAATTAAACCAATCACATAGTGTCCTTAAATACCCTATTGCATTGCAGTCTGCAGAACAGCACTGTCGAGATATCTACAAAAAAAACCCAAACATATTAAAATGACCTCTTTCTGCTCCAGCAATAATTCCAAAGAGGTTCTACAGCAATCGGAAAACAAACAAACAAACAAACAAACAGAAAATACTATGAAAGTAAAGTGCTCGTCATTGCTCAGGACAGGAAACAGAAGAATCTGTGGCCTTTTGATCCATGGCGTTAAACCAAACGAATATTGAAGAGAAAACTGTGTTTTAAGTACGTGTGCCACCCCTTACAAAACTGAAGGCAAAGTTGCTGCTTTGTGATGAGCTGGCTGCTTCTTGCCCTCCTCTCCAGGCAACCCGTCTTTGGGTTGTTTGGGGTTTTTTTTTGTTTAAGTTTCTTTTTTTATTTTTTTTTTAAACCACTTAAAGTGAGCATGAGACTTTGGTGTTTTCTCTGCTGCAAGGCACCACTCGTTAACAGAAATTCAACCCAAGCAATTTTCTCTCACTTGGAAGCTCCCAGACCATGTAGCAGCAGTGGCAAGCTGGAGACACACCGACACAGACACACAGGACAACACACGGATAAAGAGGTCGTTCACGGAGGGCCACAGGCAGAGCCACGTGACATCTTTGACCCTACTCCCACCAATTAACCTGCTCGATCTTTGGCTTTTTTCTTATTTAAAAAAAACCCAAACAAACGAAAAAAAAGGGGTATCTATATTATTTGCAAATGCGTAATACTGCAGGTTGCACGAAGCCAAGGTAACGTGAAGGCACCCTGTGTCACACGAGGGAGATGGGCCCCTTGAAGCGCTTCGACAGAATGCAGCTACTTCCTGACGTTCGGATGGCAGCTTCCAGCCAAGCCGGCTCGCTGTCTGCTCACCTGCTCCCAAAGTCTGCGCGCCCTACCCTACTCACGGCCGTCCGTAGGAGCGCGGTCTGTCCTCCCCTTCGCTCCCCAGCACAACTGCTGCTGATACCAGCAGGAGTCGTGCTCCGCCTTGGGAGGGGAGCGGGGTTTATACCAGAAACACAATATAAGCCTATTACAAAAAACAAAAAACAACTAGTGTTACATAGTTTTCTGCTTCCTATCTATATACATATACAGTATTAAAAACCATACGAAAAAACACCTATCTAATCCAAAACCTCATTTTGCTAATATGCCAAAAAACCAAACCAACCGAAAACAAACACCCAAAGATTGTGCTGTTTTACTCGCTTTTAATACAGTTTTGTTCAGAAATAGCTGTACTCCGTTAGAGTAGAATTCTGCCCTAGCCTATTCCTTTTGTCTTCTGTCAGTATATAATTATAACCTCAATATTGCACATTTCCCCAAGAGTCAGTTCTGTTTGGACCCTGATAATGAAATGCATATAAATGTAATTAGCAGCGGAAATAACAATGTGCAGACCTAAGAAACACCCCTCAGGCAACTTCGCAGGCAACCTCCCAGAGGGCTTTTTAAAAAAAAAAAGCAGAAAACCCTTCCCATCACCCCACCTGGACCAACGCTTCCCTCCTCAGTGCCTCTGCAAGAACGTGAAAAAACTCAGCGTTTTTAAAAGAAACCCAACGGATTCCTAAAGGTCATTCAGACCGACCAAATCGGTGACCCGCCTGCCCCCAAACAAGCATCCCTGTAGAAGACCAGGCATCGTGCAATTAGAGCCCGGTATCAAGGGATACGTTTTCTATAGGTGACTTGCTTCTGTGCTCATTAGAAGGGGGCAGGGGTGTGTGTGTGTGTGTTAAGCTTTTCCAGCTGATGTATCAAGCCGGAATTTCACAGTTTTCATTTAAAATATACGTATCTAGGAGGTGCAGAATGGGGATGTTGGTTCCTTTAAATAAAACGGGTGTTAACAGGAGGGGGGAGAAAAAAAAACCCACCCCAACAAACCAACAAATGGCAATGCTTCCATTTTTGTCTTCTATGAATACATAATGCTGCATGCCACTGGTTTTGTTTATTTTCTTTAAAAGAGGTAATCATCTTCACAAACCCATAAATGAATATTGTGAAAAAGGGAGGCTCTGGTCCCTTCTTTGAAAGGCCTCTCCCTGCTGTGTCACCATGACTGACGGCTGCTAACCTTGCATAACAGCGGAGCTGTATTGGTCTGACTTGAGTACAGTACCGAAGAGTTCTTCCCCAACCACATCCCTCCCTGCCCCCTCAAATGCCCCACCCATCTTCCCCATCATTATTTTTCCTTTAAAAAAATTCAGTTTCTATTCGTATTTGTTCAGTGCAAGAATAGTAGAAGCAAAAAAGACATACATATTGCTTGTTTCAGTTCTACAAAGTCGCTAGGTTTCCGAGCCAGGCAGCCTCTTCACATACTTCGAAATTTATTGCTTCTGGGAGTCACTCGTCCACGCGACACCAGCCGGCCACGGACCCACACACGCCACGGAACAGCGGTGAAAGTTCTTCACGACGAGAGCAGCGCAAGCCACGGCAGCCGGCGCTCTTATTTCACCAGGACGAACTTCCCTAGCTGGTTGGAAGTCAGGTCCTCCATCTCACAGTCCCCGTGCTGCAGAGCGACGGCGTCATAGCTTGGAGACTGCGCAGAGAAACCCAGCGGCTGCGGGAAGGTGGTGCCCGCCGGAGAGACGCTGCCGCTGATGTACAGGTGCGTGGCTAGAAGTTGAGCCGCCGAAGACACCGGTGACACGCTGATGCCAAAGAAATGAGGTTGGAGCAGTTGGCTGTTGCCAGCAAAGGCCAGCTCAAAGGAGTTCTCTCGTTGCAGCTCTGACAGCAGAAGAGAATTGGATGCTTTGCAGGTACCTACGCTATCAGAGGGGGGAGCGCCATGTGTTGCAGACGTCTGAGAAGTCTGGGGACAAGCTGTCTGGAGTAGCTGGTGATGCTGGAGCTGGAGCATTCTGAAGAAAACCCAAAGATGGAAGAGGTTAGCCCACGTTCCTCCTTCCTGGCCCCCACCCCTGACCATAATTTCCCCTTTGCTTCCTTCTCCCTCTCAAACCTCTCCTTACCCTGCCAGTAAAATTAAAGCAAGTTATTCATGCCAGGTCAACGTGCTTTCACTCGGCTTTTGCTCACGTTGGAGAGGGTGATTATCACCAGAAAGTTCTGTAGTCACCATTTGCCCTGCTAATAATAGATGTGCTAGAGACAACGTGCGCAGATAAACCGGAAACTCAATTTTCCAATCTTGCTTCTACGGGAATGAAGAGGTGCCACCACACACGACATTTGAGGCCACTGGAACCATGCCTCCTTTGTGGGCTGTAACTTTTCCAAATTACAAGGTCCTGCTTCCTTGCCATGGGAAAATTACAGGAGGAGACAGAGGAGGAAAGAAATCATTCCCAAAACTAACAAACTAAAACACAGCTTGCAGTGGGGAGAAGCAATGCTTCCCTCCACACTACCAAACTGCTTCTCAGTTCAGCAACCACCAAATACTTGGACACTGAGATTCTTAAGGGGAAACTGCACGCCCTGTGTGACGTACGCCAGCGAAGGAAGCCCAGCCGTTCACCTGCTGCCACATAGCACAGGCAGAGGACAGGAATCCCCCGTGACTAAAGTCCCCAACATCTTTTGCTGTGTTTACTCCTCCTGGCTTGCCCCTAATGAAAGCAACCTTGGTGAAAACAGCAGAGCTCCCCCCAAGCCAGCTTCTCACCTCTGCTGCTGGAGCACCTCCTCCAGCAGGCTTCTGCCTTCCCTGCTGCTCCCACCGCTGCTGTACACGCAGGTGTTGGGCTGCGTGTGCTGGAAAGGGCTCATGGCACTCCTTGCTGCCCGAGATGAGGAGGACTGACACACCTGCCGAGCAAAGCCTTTGATTTTATTCAAGCCGAGAAACCCCTTGGCTCGAGCGTTCTTCCGCAGCTGCTGCCTAAAAGCCTTCAAGCCTGTGGGACACGAGGAAAAGAAACGCACTTTAATCCTGCTTAGCGTTTGCCGAGGAGCCTACTTCACAGATCAGCCCTTCTGGGCAGCCGCCTTCATCTGCGCGAGAGCCACACCAGAAGGGGCCATGACTCTTCGGTTCTGGCCGGTGACGGCCAGAGCAAAATCCACATAACGCAGCGGGGCTTGGCACAGCGGCACCCCCATGTACGTGGACACATGCGCAGCAAAGGAGAAACCTGGCAAAAATCGCGGTGCTGTGCACTCTGGATTTTAGGGGGAAGGCGGGGCCTGCCATCCCACTCACAGCAGAATTATCTTCCTGGGCAGGCTGAATCAGGATCTGAGAACCTCTCAGCCAGGCATCTTCCTCAGGGCACCCTCCCCTCCCTCCCTCCCTCAGGGGCTGTGAATATGAGGCAGAATATCCAGGTGGCTGCTCTCGGTGTAACACTGACATGGGCAAGCAAGCACCCGGGCACGCTACCCTTCACTAGCGGCAGTCGGAAGGGCGCAATTCCCCAGCCATACGGCACAGAAGGCATTACCTTGAGTTAATGAGGTATCAGATGCTCGCCTTCCTTCTTGGAAGCTGACAGGCAGGAGAGAAGCACCTCCCATGCAGCCCTGGGCTTGTAACACTGGAGCGTCAGACTGGGAAGCTAGGAAGGGTGATGTCATCCTAGCTGTGGCTGGGCTCCCCGTCATTACCTGACCTGCCAAACAGCTGCTCAGGGCCACTGAGCTGTCATTTGAAGATGAAGTAAGGCAGCTGTCTGAACTAGTTCCCTCCGTGGGGCTTGCAGAAGAGGAAATGACTATACCTACGGAAGGGAAGGAAGGAGAGAAAGAGCATTCCCAGGATGAGTACGGGAAGGAACAAACATGACATCAGAGCCTTCTGCCCACCTACACTGGCACTAATAAGCAGCTGTGAGCTGGAGAGGTGTCCAGCAACTCCTGTTGTTGCAGGGCTTGACTCCAGCAAGGGATCATCAACAAATAACCCGAGTTTGGGCTCCCGCCCAGCCGGCTGAGCTCTGCCCGCATCTCCAACATCACCAGGCTGTGCTGCATCAGGCCTACAGCGCTTCCTTAGCACAACAGCTCTGACACTGGTTTGTGAACAGTTTGGCTTGTTTGTTTAGTTCACGGGGCCCAGATGCGTACCAAATATGGTTAGTGATGACTTTGTTTTGAAATTCAGGTGCCCCCACCTCCCCCGGTACAGCAGCAGAAGCAGGCAGAAAAGGGTTATGTCCTGCCCATGAGAACGCTCCACTCTACAGTGACGCAGATGAAATGCAACGGCACAACATCTTTTTCTTATTCATGGCAAGACAGAACCAGGGAGGGCTGAGTATGGACCTCTTTTCTGGGCTTTCCTATGCTAGTCAAAGTAAAATCAGCACATAGTCCTCAGATATTTGTCCACTATGGCACTCCTCTGTACTTTTCCTCTAACTACGGACATCCTTCACTTCTCCCAGACTTACTTACATGGAGGGGCATGCTGATAGAAATGAGTGGTCACTTCAGCCAGCGTGTGCCTCCGGCTGGTGTTGCTAGGGATGCGGATGGGGTGGTCATACGCCTTAATTTCATCTTCCAGCTCCTTCTCTTGCCTTACTTCTTCACTAATGGTGGTCTCCAGCAGGCTGTTGGGGGAGATGGAGCGGTTCCGGAAGAGCCCGTTGAAGTTGGGATCCACAGGAAAGAACATAGGCTGCAAAACATGTCAGATGACAGGCTGAAGGGTGTTTCAGCTCTTTGTGCACCACCTTTTAATACTTTGCACAGCCTTGCGGCATGTCTTCAGTAGGCGTACTGCTTTAGAGCCTACTAGGACACTTTGCCCAGATGCCAAACAAAAGACTGGAGGGAGAGAACAGTCAGAACCCCCGCTGTTTTGGATTGGCAGAATAATGGAAAAAAGAAAAGTAACACACAGTTTAGCTGAGAACACCAACCTGTAATGGGTTGCTCATGTCACAGTCCATTTCTGCCTGCAAGGATGGCTGAATCAGGCTCTGAGGTTGCTGGTAAAGCAGAGATGATCGCAGGGTTTCACTTGTGAGACTGTCCTGAGGCATCTGGAGGGAGAGAGCGATGCACAGAAGCCATCACATACACCGGAGTTCCACAAGACTTGTCAGATACTGGAGGCTCAAGGAATTTCAGAGCCACCTTCCGTGCAAGCTTTCTCCACGTACTTTCTATGAAAATCAACAAAAGCTAGTCTTTCAGTGCCAACACAAACACAACTCTTTTGCCTAAGTTAGGCAATTTAACTGGAAGTACAGTCTGAAAAGGCACCCAGAGCACACTTTAAAGGGGGTGGAGGCGAGGAAAAGAATGTCAGAAAAACACACACGTCGACTCATGGAGTACTTCTCAGGACCCTACTGGGTATGTTACACAGAAGTCTAACCGGTCCATGCCTAAGAGGGCAAGTTTCCATGAGAAAACTCATCTTCTGGCTCATTATTGACCTGCACTGGAGGCAGACTACTCTTTGGACCATGACCCACAGTCAACTCTTAGGCAACTGGTCATTAGTTTTCAATTAGCCTCTCGCTGAAGAACAGCGGGCTGCATCCTGGCGGATGGCACCAATAGCAGAACTGGTTTACAGAAGCTTGAGAGTTACCGTCTTAGAGTTTCTCCCATAGCAAGGGGCAGAAAAAGAGGGAGCCAACGGACACACCTTCCCAGCAAGTAATGCCCCTCCTTACCTCAACATTGCTGATCTCGGAGCTCCTCGGCCTCTGCTGACGGCCAGTTGCTGGACGACTCGACAGCTGGCTGCTTCGATACTCCTTGAGGCGCTCCAAGAGCAGGTAATAAATTGCAGCAAAATGGTTGTAGCTGCTGTTTTGCAGAGACTAGAAGACATTGAAAGGACCCTTGAGTTACAGGTAATTTGGGATATAAGCAGCCAAAACTCAACACTAAGGCCTCATAATAGTGTACCCAAAAAAATAAGTAAAACTCATAGGATCACAGAATCACAGAATGGTTTGGGGTGGAAGGGACCTCAAAGATCATCTAGTTCCAACTCCCCTGCCATGGGCAGGGACACCTTCCACTAGGCCAGGTTGCTCAAAGCCACATCCAGCCTGGCCTTGAAATCCAGAAGGGCAGTGAAGATTTTACTACACTGTGACACTGGATCAAGGCTAATCACCGCATGATGTATATATGACTGCACCACTGGCATTCTGGTAGTCACTGGAGAGGTATCTAAGGGGCACGCACTTCTCACCTCAACGGTTCTCTGCCTGTCGATGCCAAGAGTCTGCATGATTCCAAGGACCTGCTCATTGTAGTCACCCAGGTTGGAGTTGTAGTTTTGCATGGAGAAGGACAAAGACTGCTGCTGCTGAAGGGACGGGTCAGCTTGCATCCACTTGTGCTGCTTTATCTGGGAAATGGTTATTCGCTTGGTTGGGTCCACAACCAACATCCGTCGGATTAGTGTTTCACAGTCTGGACGAAAGAGACAAACTCATGAGCAAGGGGTAAAAACAACAGCCCAGCCCCAGGTCACTGTTAAGAAACATTCCCAGCAAGAGTGTATGATGTCTATGAACACGGGAACTAAAGGTTTCTGAGCTGCTGACGCCTTGTCTGACTACCAGATATTCCAATCAGTGCAAGAGATGTCCACGTACATGTCACAGAAGCAACACGTCACTACAGGAAACGAAGCTGTACTGGATACCGGAAAGTTTCAGGAGGCCTTGCACCTTGTGGGAGAGCTACTTCTGAGCGGTGCAGGTTTAATGATGCTACAACCACTTAGAATAGGTCAGCATTCGGTACAGAAACCTGTCACATACAACTTCCTGGTCCATATATACTGCTTATTTGTTTATAAGCAGGGAATCAAAGCCGTCTGTGCTATAACTGATAAAGGCCAGACTTCAAAGGACACTATTCCCTTGAAGAAAGAGGCACATTCACTTGTTTTCGAATCCAAATGAGAGAGAGGTGATAACACTCTTCATTTCCTTTTGCTCACCAGTGCTGGAGTGCTCAACAAACAGTGACCTCCCCCTACTATTTCTGCCCTCCTTGACAGCATAGCCCCAGTGAAATATACCCCTTCTGCACAGTTTGAATATTTTAACCGTGCCCATCTCAGGACTGCAGGCTAGTCTCATTAACAGCCTGTTTTCTCTTTTTTGTGAGTGACTATTAGGGTTAGGGTGTCAAGTATTTTTGTAATCCATACAGATACTCTAAGAAAGGCAACGACAGCCTTTTAGATGCCCCATAAAGCAGAACCCAGAAGAGAAAACGTGTGCAACCAGCCCCGCAACTACAAGCGCTGCCCTACAGAAGTTACTGGATACATAAAGACAATGTGATCATCAGCTGCAAAACCAGACCCATCTGTCATTGCCCCAGGAGGGAACAGGACAGCTATTCTTTTATTTGTAGCCCCTTTTCTAACAAGAAGGATCTGAAAAAAGCACCTTCGGACATGAAGTAAGGGATGCGGAACCGCCCCTCCAGCACTCTTTGCCTCAGAGTTGGTAAATTGGGTCCATCGAAAGGCAGAGAACCACAGACGAGGACATAGAGCACCACCCCAAGGCTCTGTCAACAGAAAAGAGCAAAGCATGTGTGTGACTCCAGTAGAAGCAATGATTTTGAAAGCCTGCAGACCCTCACAAAGTGTGAAATGCGATTTCTAAGGAATATCAAGCTCACCCATATATCAAGGTGAGGACCTTCATATTCTTTGCCTTCGAAAACTTCTGGAGCTGCATAGGGTGGGCTTCCACACCAAGTGGAGAGGGGTTCTCCTGACTTGTAAAAGTTTCCAAAGCCAAAGTCTGAAATGAAAGTAAAGAAGTCTGGGGTAAGACATCACTCAACCGCATACTAATATTTCAGAAGCAGCAGAAAACGGGGAGAAGGCAGCAGATGTATTCTCTGCCTATTCATTTAAGCTAGCCCCTTTTCTCCAGAGAAATATCAGTAACTTTTGGTTTAGGTTCAGTTACCATAAATACATTTTTAGGATCATCCTGGGAGGACTGAATTTGACTACACACCTAACATTGTTTATCAAGCTAGTGTGCCTTTCTTATTACCTGCTAACTTGATATTCATGTTGGCATCCAGCAGGAGGTTCTCCGTTTTGAGATCCCTGTGCACTATGTGGTGGCTGTGACAGTATTCCACCGCTGAAAGAATCTGCCAGAACTTCTTCCGCGCTTCGCTTTCACTCAAGTGCCCATTGGAGGTCAGATGATCTGTGAGACAAAACAAGAGAGGCACAGGGTTTAGGAACACCTGGAGGAAATTTTTCATAATCCTGCAGGTGCTGCACTCGCCGTTTGACAGGTGACAGTGCCAACCCTGCATTTTTAATCAGAATTCATATGTTTCTCAGAGTTGACAACAATAAAGCCATGGTTTTTACGTCTAAAGAAACGTTAGCTCCGGCAGTGAGGACTTACCAAACATCTCTCCATTCTTTGCGAACTCAGTAACAATGTAAAGCATATCCTTTGTCTCCATAACCTGCGAAGACACGAGAGGACATGCTTAAAAAAAAAAAAGCAGATCTCTGTAGTTTCATTCATTTTTCTAAGTATATTCTCAAACACATCAGCTCGATCATTTACGTGCCGCAGCAGCGGGCAGTAAAGGCATCTGATTTTGCACCACGGTGTTCTTTCTGAGCCAACTGGTAATGAGAAAGATAACAAATCAACGCTTATTGCATACGCTATAGAATGGCTCCCCATACCATTGTTCTTCGCACCATTACCGTGCCACCTAATCTCCGTAAGATAATTGATGAGCATTTCAATAATTTCATACACTTCCCTGAGTTCCTTCTTTGTGAAAACATGCATAGACAGTTTTACAATTCAGTTGATATATTTTGAACAGGCAAATACACTTAAAAGTTTCTATAAAGCTGTCTTTGTTTAGGGCTAGCAGGTACTCAGATCAGGAGAGAGAGCTGCTACTTGGACAAATCAGGGAGTAGCATCAAATTCCCTGCTCTCATTTGGTGCTGGCAGGGGACACAGCAAGCCTCCCTTGCAAGTGACAATAGGTTGCTTTTTGTGTAACGGCAGTGCTTGATGCACGTCAACAACTGCCCAGCGTTCACCTGTCAATCTAGCATCGACCTCCCTTGATACTCTTTTTTTTTTTCCTTTGGAGGGAAAAAATATACGAAGAACGAAAAACTAAATAATGAACGAGAAATGCTCAGCATTTTCAAATTCATCTTCAGTTACTATGGCACATCTTTCAAATGCTGCATTTCAAATATTTTAAAATACAACGTTTCCTTGGAATTGACCTCTCAGATGTTTTGTTTTGGAAGCAGAAGGCTCACAACAGGTTAGCAATCAAAAAAAACCATCAATACTACTTCAAAGGCTGTAATTTCCAGGCTCCTAACACATAACCTTTTTGGAAGACTCTTGTCCTCCCCTCACTACAAGTACACACAGACATGAAATGAAAATAAACAAACAGGGAGCAAAGGAAGAGAGGTTCCCAGTTTAAAAAACTGAAGGAAAGTGTTCTGGGAAAGTTGCCAGCTGGATGAAATTAAGACGCTGTGCTGAAACTAAAACAATGATGAAATAATACAAGAACACACACCCTACATCGGTATGTCATCTAATTCCATCCCTGCTCCTCAGTCTCCACCAAACAGGTAAAGCATCAGTTACAACAACAAAGAAAAGAAAACTTTGCTGAAAAGAAATTATGGTCCACCACTGACGTCACCTGCTTCATCAAGTGAAGTGGTTCAACTGGATGGAATTTAACCTGCTTCTCTAAAAGCTTCGAAATGGTATTTTCACCCACATCATTCCACTGAAATGAAATCAACTGAACTGTTAGAATGTCCCTGTACATCCTATACTGCCCTATGGGCAACCGTGACGTCAGATGTTAACACAGAGCAATTTTTGTTATGATGGTTAATACTATAAATATCAAACACTTCGTGTGTGTCAAGGTCTTTAATGCCTTGCCTAAGCACCTGCCTTACTGGCTCTTCAGCCTTACACGTTAATTAAGCTTCTTTTCTTTCTTCTTTTTTTTTTTTTTAAAAGCTAACAAACCCAACGGTAAGATTGCAGCTGTCAATTGTGTTTACTACAGCGCACGGACTTTCAGACCTGCTGCTTCACCCACCTATTCCCCTCTCCCCCCTGCCCTTCTAGACAGGTCCAGACAGACCGTGATACCTCTTCTTAAACTCACATGGCACTATTTAAGATGATTAAAAGGAAACTACACCAGCTGCTAATTAGATTGAATATTTACAATTTGCAGAGCAGTCCTTGCTCACTGGACAGATGTGATCCTGTTTTCTGCACAACACATCCATTTGTTCTTACTGCTAAGAACACCTATCAGCGCAGAATCCTAACAAATCTCAACCCAAATTCATGTCGTGAATTTCTACGAGGGGAAAGATATTTAAAATTCACTTTCAAAACTACACAAACTGGAACAGAACAGTAACCAAACAGGTCATTTTTTTGACATATTCTAAAATAGCAACATTTGCTGGCTTTTTATTTGCTACTTAGGTTAGACTTTTAATTCTTAGATTAGACTTCTTAGATTGATTTGGTTTAATTTCTGTTGATTTTAAATCCCTTCCACTTATGGCAAACTCAAATTTTACGCTTTCTTCTCTGCTATCCTACATGAGTTTACATCTTCCTCTTATCAAAAGCACCTAAGAAGTTCCAGTCCTCTAAACTGGAAAAGCAGAGGCATCAGGAAAGGCAAGTTAATCACAGAAGTTCAGATAATCAGTTCCTTCGATCACAAACAAACTTCACCCTGGTTTTAACTGTAAATTTTACAGTGCATTTTTACAAAAAGCTGTCTAATGCACGAGAATCTTGTTCGAGGAATGAGGAATGACTTTTAGAAAAAACAGTTTGAGTGTTTTTTGAAAAGTATTTCAATACGCATTCTCTCTGCAAACACTTGGTGTAAAATCGTGTGGAAGCGAAGAGCCCAAGCGTGCCCCATCCGCCTGCTGCGCTTCAGAGCTGACCTCTTCTTACCTGATACAGCTTGATAATGTGGGGATGATTCAAAAGCTTCATTATCTGAACTTCTCTATAAATCTTCTCCAGATTGCTTGGGTCTAACCTTGTTTTGTCTATTATTTTTATTGCAACCTGCAGATTTAAAGAAAAAAAAAATAGGAAAACAGATCAACCCCAGGGATCCCAAAAGAGGTACTCTCATCACTCTTCAGATATCTGAAACAAAAAGACACGCATCCCCCCCGCCCCGCGCACGCACACAACTCGCAAAATCCAAGCGAAGTTGCTTTTGAAGTAGGGACTTGCCAAAGCTGATTCTGGTTATTTTTTTTCTGAACTGCACAGAACTCACGACACAGCGCGTTTTCGCTTTTCTTTTCTACGTCAAAGGATTACACGGAAGGTAGCGAACAGAACTGCAGAAATTAACACTGGACGGGATTCGGCAAATCTTTTAATCCATCCCATGCCAGTGAAAACCAGATTCCCGTAACAGCCCCTTTTCTACTGCGGCGACTGGCGCGGCGTGGACACGCACCCGAAATCCAAACAGAAATCCAAACACGGCCGCGTGCCCACTCATCAATTATTCCCGCAAATAACGCCGCGCGTCCTTTGTTCTCCAAGCGCACGGGAACGGGGGAGCCAGACCCGTGCGAAGCCTTTCCAAAGACCCCCGGCTCGGTGGACTTTCTGGCCAACACCGCCGGAGTAGGGCCCCCTGGGAACTGAAACTTCTCGCGCC
>NW_010248637.1:0-5399 GCF_000690775.1 Eurypyga helias
CCCCCACCCCCCACCGGGAGCAACACCATTCCCCAACTTGGGGAAGGTTAGGGGTCTGGTGGCAAAGCTGTGCCCCCAAGAAACTGTCCCTGGAGGGGGCAGAGAACTTGTGCCCTGTGCCTGGATTTCTTCCGAGGATGCAGCAGCTTTGGGTCTCCTCGGATCCGCACCAGCTCCAAAGCTTTCCAAAGGAAGCTGCACAAGGAGGAAAAACTTGCCAGGGGTGCATAATCTTAGAGGCCACCAAACCTTTTCAAACCTCCTCCATGGGCTTGGGGAGCCGGATCAGTCCCACTGTGGGGTGTGGGATGGTTTGACAGTGTCGGAGTCAGGAATAGGAATCCCTTCTCTCCAGGAATGTTCTGCGGGAGTGGAACAGGTATTGCCATCACCTCCCAGCTAGGCCAGCACTGCCTGCAATGGCCTGCCCTGCACTGCCTTAATGGCCATAAACTCATGAAAAAAGTATAATCACCCCCTTATTTCCCTGCCCCAGCCTCCCAGCAGCAGTGCAGGGGCGGTTAAATAATGTCTCTGAAATAGGTCCCAGCCCTGAGCCACCCCGCAGCACCCCCCTCACCTCCCCTGGCAGTGGGGAGGGGGCATCTGCAGGAGGACTGAAGCCCACCGTGGATTTTCCCAGTAAGCCCCAGGAGGACCCACATTTCCAGTCCCGTGTGTGCCTGGCCCTGAGCCCAGCACGCCGTCGGGTGGGCAGGATCCATCCCTGCCTCGATATCTTTGGATAAGAGCTGCTGCGAGACCCTACGGTCCAACCGACGGGAATGACACCCGGTTTGAGATGCTTTGGGATCAGCACTGCACCCACTGTGCTCCCGCTGCACCCACCTTCCCGTGCTCCTGCCAGTTCCCTTGTCAGAGCCCTTATGGGGAGCCAGTGCATTTCACCAGCCCCCCCACCCCGTGATCCCATCTCCAGGTCCTCCCAGGCAAGAGCCAGCTCCTGCATGACACAGGATTGCCATCACTGTTACAACACCCAGGGAGGATGATGCTAAACTTCACGGCAGTGTTTCCTTCCCCAGTGCTGAGCCGCGAGGAGCCGGGGTCCTCATGGACTCCTCTTTCCCAAGGAAAAAAACCTGTCGGCATCTTCGAGGACAGTTGGGTCAGGATCGGCAATTTTTTTAGCTGGTAGTTTACTGCAGTAGTTTTCTGTGCAAAGAGAGGGTTTAGTCTCCTGCTCTATCACCACCAGATAATCACCGCTACCTGCACCCAGGGCTGCCTCTTCCCCCGCTCGTCCTGGGCAGCCCCAGAGCTCACGAGTGGGATTCAGCAACCCCGGTCCTAGAGGAGATCCGGGGATGAGACCCTGCAGGGCTGGATCCTGGGGTCCAGGGTAGAAGATCCTATTGCCAGAAGGTGGTAGAGGTGGGTTGGGGTGCGATCCCACACGTGGTTGGGTCGATGAAGGCAGCAGATGGGAGGGTTAGGACTGACCCGTCCCTTGGGGGGGGTAGTGGGTGGAGAAGGTTTTGGGCCATTCGGCACGTGCCCAAAGCTGCTCCAAGCCTTGTCTGTACAGGCGACAGCATTTAACGTCATACGTTCACATGTCGCTCCAAAGCTCATCCACATCTTACCCAAATTCCTTCTCCCAAAAGGGGAACAAGTGGAGGCAGCTCCGTGTCTGCCGTGTGGACAGGGAAGTCCAGGGGGAGATCTCCTGGGCACCTCTGACCCCGAGCAGCATCATTTTGGGCTGTGGGAGAGCACTGAGCTGGGGATGCTGACTAACACACAACGTGAATCTGGGACAGGACCTGGCTTGGGAGACAGGATCTTGTTCTGGATAACGGGACCAGAATTATCGCTGTGAGGATACGTGAGCAATACGATCTTTATGGAAAGGGGATCTTTCTGACACACCGTAGGCACAGTAAGGTCGGAGTTCTCACATGCTCTCAGGCTTTCCTGGATGAGCACGGCCGTACTTGTGAGGTGGGCTCGTGCCAGATTGCTAATTGCTTTGGATAGACGGGGTCACGTCCTGAAGGGTCCTGGGTTGGACCTTGACCTGTGTCGGTGGGTCTCAGCGCTGCGTTTCAGGGGGTGGGTCCTGACACCTGTCTCTGAGGATGCACAGCGCTGAGGATGGTTGGTGCAGAGCTCTCCTGGTGTTCTCCAGTGTCTCTGGGTGGGCGGGACAGGACAGGATGGAACAGGACAGGATGGGACGGGATGGGATGAGGATGGGATAGGATGGAGCCATACACATTGGCCGGGACCCTCAGTGCCAGACCCAGGGGAACAACCCAGTGTGGGTGGTTGGGTTTTGGTGTCAAGGTCTTCAGAGGGAAGAGTCTCCTGCCTTTCTCCAGTGACTCCAGAGGGAGCTTTAGACCCCTTTAAGCATGGAGTGAGGTGACCCCCACCAGCCTGGCATCGCTCACAACAGCTCATATGTTGAGTGTTGGGCTGATGCTCCTCACTACCCTGGTTCCCCTGGAGTTACTGAGCGTTGCAGAGAGGGATGCTCTTTGCTAGTCAAGCTGCCATCCAGCTTTTTCCTTCTCCTCTCCCGCTGGCAGCAGATCCCGGGGGTTCGGGCAGAGCTCCCCGAGTGGGTGTTTGCTCATTCAGCCGAAAGCATCTATTATCGCATGAGAAGAAGTTAATGAAAGGGGTGACAGGCTGCCGTGTGTGCTTCTGCGGGTGGGCAGTGCTCTGAAACGCTGCTCAACTTCAGCTCGGGTGGGAGATGAATATATCACAACCTTGATAAATGCATTCCTGAGCCATGGCTGAGACTGACAGCGACGTGGGATGGCTATGGAAGAACACTGCTCCTCTTCTCCCAGGGATCCCCGCGCTCCTGGCAGCTCACGTGAGCCGTAGCTGCACTATTTGCATTTTGCAAATAGGAGAAACTGAGGCACGAAGAGACTCTCCCACCTGTGGAACAGCCGGGAAGAGATGCCAGGTTATCTAGCTCCTGGTCTGGAAGTGGAGGAGAGAGATGGGCTCTGCCCAACCTGGGTGGCCAAAATCCACTCCTACCCCTGAGCATCAGGGACTCGTCTCCCACCATGGCATTGGATTTGACTCACCAAACTCCCAGGGAATGCTGGGAGTTCCCAGCGTTGGTGTTAACCAACAAGATCCCTTGTCTTTTTGATCCCCTCAGTTGTTCTGAGGAGATTTGGGGGTGCTGTTGAACTTCAGTGACTCGTAAGGCACCCATCGCTCCCCAGCAGCCACCCTGTGCATGCCCCAGGCTGTCTGAAAAGGGCTCCAAATCCCTAAATCCATAGCAGTTCTCCACCTCTTTTCTCTGCAGGTGAAACTCAGCTGGGAGTGCATTTGAGATTTTCAGCTTTTCAGGCTGGCTGCAAGGGAAGAGTAGGAAAACAGTGAATTTTCTGCAGCCTGCCCATCTCGGAGGTGCCTGCTCCTGGGTCCCAGTGGGGTCTGAGCTTGAACAGGGTCGCTTGTCCATAGCAATTTTCACTCTTAGATCAGCCTAATTGTGCTTGTAAAGGAGAGAACTCGACCCCGCTGCAATTAGAGAGCTTGTCAGCTGATCGATCACAGATGGAGCTATAAAGAGCTTCTTGGGCAGACTTCCTCTCTGGATTAGTGTGTGTAAATGAGGGAGATCATTCACGGATACCTCCTGGAGCCTCACCGGGGAATAATGATACCTCTGTAATGAAACATTGCCGTGATGCTTGCTGGATTGGGAGAGGATGAGGCAGAGGAGGTCCCACAGTGTTGGCTCACGTCATCCTTAGGATAAATATTTCTGGTGGCAGACTGTCCCCCTTGGAATGTCTTCTCCCCGATACTACTTCCTACATCTATTTACTTACAGGTGATTCACCCCCCTGAGCTGTGCATGTCTCCTCAATTACCTTGGTCCTGTGTCTACGTGAGGGTGCTCAGCAGCTTCCTTGTGAGCCCACACCACGGCTGGGACGCTCTGTGCCTCTGGGAGACTGTCGCATCATTTAGGAGACTGCGAGGTCGTTGAATCACAGGATGGTTTGCACTGGAAGGGACCTTAAAGCCCACTCGGTCCCACCCCCTGCCATGGGCAGGGACACCTTCCACTAGACCAGGTTGCTCCAAGCCTCATCCCGCCTGGCCTTGGACACTTCCAGGGATGGGGCATCCACAGCTTCTCTGGGCAACCTGTCCCAGTGCTCCCCACCCTCTGCAGGAAGAATTCCTTCCTGATGTCCCATCTCCATCTCCCTCTTTCCATTTAACCCCATTACCCCTTGTCCTGTCACTCCCTGCCCTTGGAAAAAGTCTCCCCCAGCTTTCTTGTAGCCCCCCCCCAGGCACTGGAAGGGGCTCTAAGGTCTCCCCGGAGCTTCCCTTCTCCAGGCTGAATCCCCCAACTCTCCCAGCCTGTCCCCATGGCAGAGGGGCTCCAGCCCTCGGATCATCTCCATGGTTTTACTCCTGGTGGCTCCATCCCAATAGACAAGTGGTTATATTTCTGGTCCTGATTTCCCCACCATAGGGTGAGATGGGGGCAGGCTGCATCCCACTGCAGCTCTCATCCCACCCCGTGGAAAGCAAGGAGAGAATCTGTGCTGTGTCCCTTTGCCCTGGGAGGCAGCCAGTGTGCACGGGGTGAGGTTGGGCAGCCGCCCCATAGCCCATGAGGCTCATGGGTCTCCTCCACTCTCACCTGCAGTGGCCTGGCATGAGAGAAATAACAGCATTCTGCCTATATCCCCGAGAAACTCCTGCATCCACCGGTGAAGTGATTCATGCAAGGGAACTGGGAGGGTGATTTGGAATACAGGATGCACCTTCTGGGTTTGCTTTACCCACGTTGGATGCTGCAGACAGCAGAAAGTCTGATAAAATTATTTTCTGGCTCTCCTTGTGTTCTAATGAATTAGGAAGGGATGGGTCATTCCCTGCAAAGGGCTGTGTCATCAGGATATTTCAGTCTTTGGTAAAATAAAGCAAAAGTTGACCCTGCAGTAATAAGGGGACCCCTGGAATCACCTTACCCTGACCACAGGTTCTTTGTGCAATGCTGGGACAGGTTGCCCAGAGAAGCTGTGGATGCCCCATCCCTGGAAGTGTCCAAGGCCAGGCTGGATGAGGCTTGGAGCAACCTGGTCTAGTGGAAGGTGTCCCTGCCCATGGCAGGGGGTGGGACTGGGTGGGCTTCAAGGTCCCTCCCACCCAATCTGTTCTGTGACTCTATGCTGGGCACAAAACAGCCTCATGCACTGAGATGTTTTTAATTACCCAGGAGACAGTTTTCCCCTCTGGAAAGAAAAGCCTCAATATAGTTCAGTGATTAAATATTAGCATTTTCATAAGTTTTCCTCCTGCAGTGTTATGAAGTAGGTATTAACTAGAAATATTGGTTCGGGGTGTGTGTGGGGGTGGGTAAGATTGTCCTG
>NW_010248637.1:5553-11324 GCF_000690775.1 Eurypyga helias
CTTCCTCCCCAGATCCTTGTCCTGGGGCAGTGTCCATCAGATCCAAGGGTGCTGTGATGGAGGGATGCTGCCAACGGGGTGGGCATGCGTGGCAGCATCCTTGCGGGTGAGCTCAAACAGATCCTCTGCTCTGCGCAGGAGCTCGGGTGGTTTCCTTGGGGTTGCCATCCTAAACCTCATCCCTGGGGTTTGAGCATGCTTATGGGGTGTGTAGTCCTGCATCCCAATCCCCCAAAGCCTGAGGGGCCCCGATGAACCAACGTAAAGCCTCTGCAGAAGCTGCCCCCATCCCAGTGCTCTGATTCATCCGCTCTGCAGCAGATGGGACAAGACTTGAACACACCAATTAAGTGTACCCTGGAAAAACCTTAATTAGCTCTTAAGACAGGTTAACATGGTGATTAGTGCTGGAGCTGGATTCACCCTCTTGTGTGGGATGTGTCCCCCTCTGCATTCCCTCTGATGCAACCACATGTGCCTGGGGTGCTCTCACACCTTCGCAGATGCATTTTCCTCTTCCCAAGAAAAGCAGACTGCTGCACCGAGGTCACTGCTGCAGACCCTGACCTCAGGGTCCTGGTGCCACCGGTGCTGTGCAGCCCCCACCCTTCCCGCCCACCCCGGCTGCAACCAACCTGTCCTCCTCTCTCCTCCCCAGGGCTCTCCTTCTACACCCGAGTGCTTGAGAACTGCGAGGATGAGGCCAGGTTTGATGAGGTAAGAGAAGACGTGCTTTCCCTCTGGTCTGTCTCACACACCTGGTTTGCTTTGCCGTGACTCCCTGTCCAGATGAATATCCCTGTTCCCTAATTTTTTCCCCAGTTGTTGCCTGCTCCAGGGTTTCTCCTGGCAGGTACCAAATGGGTCTCTTGCCTGTGGTCTGACTGAGGACAAAGGGTGTCCTGAGACGTGGGAACAGCCCTACAGCATTTTTCCATGGGGTGATTAATTTCAAAAATAAAATCTATGTTGTTTGCACTGAATTTTCAGGACAAATTTCTTGCCTCCACTGGGTAAATCCAACTCTTGGCTCTCCTTGCCCTTGCCTTGGGGGGAAAAACTTCTCCTTGTTTTAAATCCAGGTGCTTCGGTCCTTGATGCTCAACCTGCCAGCCACCCCCACTCCTTTTTGCATCCCCCAACTCACACTGGGTGATGAGCCAATTGATCTGCTTTGGGTGCTGATCAGATGATGGATCGGCCTTCAGCGCTTGGCTTAGAGCTTGGAAAGGGAGAGAGAAGGAATTGAAACCCAAGCTCTGTGTGGTCTTAAAATGCAGCCTTTTCTGAAGCAGTTACCAAGAAAATATTCTGAGGTGATTGAACTAAGGTCACCCAGACAGGCAGGGAATAGAGGTGCTGCTAAGAAGTCACACCGGAAATTGAAATACGCTTTCAAAAGGGAATGGGTGTTTCCTCTGATTGGTTTATGTTTCTTGTAGAAGATAACCCATTCCCAGGGCCTGGAGAATACAAGAGGCTATGAGGAATATTAAGATCTTTAAATTGTTTATGGCTTTCTAAGCCTTTTCACCTTTAGAAAATAAGGTTTCACCCTGGTTCTAGGCATGGGATGGTTTTGTGGAGTGATAAATCCCGTGGTGTTCCCAGCTTGCACAGCCAGAATCACACCCGGCTCCTCCCTGCCCCTCTGTGTCCCTGCCCCCTGTGTCCCTGCCCCTCTGTGTCCCTGCCACGGGTTGGTCCTTGCTCCAGGATTTAGGGGAAGAGTTTAATCTCAGGCTCCCCTAAACTGCCAGGAGGTTTAAGAAGCAGGGGAAGCCCATGGCGTGGGCAGGGTGGGATCTGCCACTGGTGCCCCCAGGTTTGCATGGGATCGGTGTGGCACAGCGAGATGGTGGCTGGAGATTTGTCTCCAACCAGGTTCCTACAAAGCCGGGGCAGCCAGGAGAAGCTGCTGATGTTACCGGGATGCAGATTTCTATAGATCTGTGCCCAGCAATTTGTGAGTATAATAACTGATTTGAATAATAACCGCGGAGGTGGGCACTGGTGGAGCTGCCTGTGTCTCAGAAGTCTCTGGTTTGAATGAGGAGATCCAGGGATGAAGGGCTGGAGGCCCCACTTGCTGTTTTGGGCGTGATGGGGATGCCAGATACTGGCTGCTCCAGGTGTTTAGTGCTTCACGGTGATCTCGGAGCATGCCAGCCAAGCTCTGAGCACCCCTCGGTCCCAGGCAGCATGCAAGAGAGGATGGGTATTGGTGCATGTGAGGAAGAAGAGGACAACAGAGCTTAGAACACAGCAGGTATGAGAGCCTTGAGCCACAGGTATATGTTAGTGTGCAGCGTATTTTCTTCTAGTGCCTTGTACTGCATCTGTGGGGACGAGCCTCAGGCTGTCCCCATCTCTCTTTTAGACCATATTTATTACAGTTCCTGCTGGCAGAGCCTCATGCAAACCTGGTTAAAATCAGCCTGGCATTATCGACACAGTGAATTGCAGCAGAGTGAGGCAAGGTGATGTGGAGCAACCTTGGATGACTGGACCAAGCTTTGGGGTCCTCCCACCTCCTTGTACTGTGTGATGGGGGATACACGGGCAGCAGCAAGGCTGTACCCACCGCCCTGCTCACCCATGCTGCAAATATCCTGATTTTCCCCATCCACCACTGGAGAAAACTCGAGTGTGGGTCAGAGGTTACTCTGCACTGACTAAGGTCAGCATGGAGCCCTGGCAAAGATGACATGAGGGTGAGCTGGATGCTCCAGGGACTCACCTGCCAAATGTGAGTCATCCCTATGGGATTAAGTTAAGCACATCCCTAAATCATTGCTGTGTTGGTGGAAGAGTGCTCATGCCCTGAACGATTGCCCCATCACTCAGGCTTTTATCCCTGGGGCCATGAAAGATCTCCGCAGCGTGTCACAGATGAGCTGAGGTGTGTGTAGCTGCTCCACATTCCGGTACCTAAACTTGTGCTAATGCCAGCTCAAACACGGCTCCTACTGTAACACCCATGACCCAATATCATCCCAACTAGTCCAAAATATAACGGTTTGATGAGTTCTGATGGCACGTAGCGAACGATGCAGAAAATACATAGGCAAGCCCACATTTCTGGGTTCATCTTTCCAGCTCTGCTGGATGCTTGCTGGGAACATTTCCTGTTGAGTGTACACGCAACACAAATCATCATGACATTGATCACAAGCGCAGCTGATTAATTTTATTGAATGCAGCCCTAAGGGGAAGGACTTGGGAGAACTGGGGGGTGAGGAGCTGGCCATGAGCTGGCCGTGTGCGCTGGCAGCCCAGCAAGCCAACCGTATCCTGGGCTGGATCCAGAGCAGCGTGGGCAGGGGGGTCAGGGAGGGGATTCTCCCCCTCTGCTCCGCTCTGGGGAGACCCCCCCTGCAGTTCTGCCTCCAGCTCTGGGGCCCCAACAGCAGAAGGACACGGAGCTGTTGGAGTGAGTCCAGAGGAGGCCCCGGAGATGCTCCGAGGGCTGGAGCCCCTCTGCCCTGGGGACAGGCTGGTGTGACTGAGTGGGTTTTAAGGTCCCTTCCAACTTACACCATTCTATGATTCTGTGATTCTATGATTCTGTGAATATTGAATAAAATGTGATTATTGCATCACTGCGGCACTGAACTATTCCCCCAGGGAACCTTTTTGTGGAGGCAATGGGTACACATGGTCTGCAATGCACAAAATGGAGCTGTGGATGATCCCTGATGGCTGGAGCAGTATCGAGAGGGGCCAGGTCACTCACTGCTCCACTCTCACCATCAGCTGCCAGGTGAAGGGGACCTTTCTTGGTACCAGTGCACCTCCGTTCCTATCGGCAGCGAGTAGCTGGATGGTGATTTCGGCAGCTAGGCTGTTAGTGAGATGGGCTGTCCGGCAGGATGAGGTGAAGTAGGGAGGTCCATGGTGTGGAGGAGGTGGTGTCAGCAAGAGACAGCAGTTTTGGTGCAGATTGTGGCGCAAGAGATTCCCAGCAGTGGGCTGGGATGCAGGGCGAGGCAGGGGTGGTGAAAATCCTGGAGGGAAGCCCTGGACAAGAAGCCTCAGATATGACCCCTATGATTCTGTAAATTCCGTGAACAGCCGGAGAAGTGTTTTTAGAATCACTCAAACAACAACTGGGAGTATGTGTAATACAAAACAGAGACAGACGGGGCATCTATACTGTAACGCACTAGCATGGGGAAGAACCCACACTACATATCCTCAAAGCATTCTATGATTCCATGACCCCATTTCCTCCTGTTTCCCCCTCAAAATGGGGTCAAATTGTGACCTTTAGTCTTGTGGGTGATTTGGGGCATGTCTCATCCCCCGGGTGAGAAAGACTTTTGAAGCTGAGCTGGCTGATCTCTCATCTCTGTGAGAGGAGATGAAAGTTGAGGATGAAGAGGATGCTCCTGCCCTGCAGGAAATTCACGTTAGGCTCACGTGAAGCCAAAGGGGTTGTTTTTGACAGCACTCACGAGGACATCAGCCCTTCCTGCCACCTCTTGACATTCGTGAGGCCCCACCAGCAGGCTGAATTTGGGCTGCCCCAGTGGTTTCCGTTTGTCTGGTTCTACTCTATTCTTTTGCAATTCTTTTTATTCAATGCTTAATGAATTATGCAAAGCCTGTGCTTCTCCAGACCCAGGGGAAGAAAAGCTGCCAGCTGTTTCAGAGGGTAGCTACGGCACTACAGACATATTTTACTCAATGATTGCAGCCTTGATCCGAACATCTGGAAATGCCCCTGCTAAATCAGGCTTGTTGATGCCAGGCAGGATGAGTATCCACCCAATACTCCCATGTGCAGCAGAAAATGGGGAGACATGGCTTAAAAAAGGGCTTGCAAAGCTGCTTTTTCCAGCCTCCTTCTAGCTGTCTCACTGGAAGTGTCTGGCTTCTGCATTCTGCCAAGGCATTTCTCAGCCTCTATCTTTTTTTTTTAACCCTTCTTTAATAAAAATATATAAAATTCACCCAGCAGATATCACTTGCTTAGCTTTGCACAGAACTTTTAAAAGGGTTTTTAACATTAAAACCAGGAAGGAGAACAAACAGGCAACCAGCCAGGAAGGGAGGAAGGTTAACGGAAGCAGGGAAGCCGTTGGGAACAGCCCCAGTGCCAAGCAGGGCTGCAGTGGTGGATGCGCTCCTGGACCGATGCTGCTGGCCCATCCGAATGTGGCTGATGGGGAGGGAGCAGGGATAGCATCCCACAGGCATTTGGGATGGTGCTGAGCCCTATGCTGGGAGCTGCTTGCTACCAACTCGGCTATCAAGTGTGCTGCAGGCACTGTGAGATGCTGTTCCAGCTGTGCACTCTCTCCCTCTCCCACATCTGGCACACAGCTGGACCAGCCCTGATGGAGAATGGTGGCATAGCTGTCCCTCAGGGACGGTGGTCTCCTGGCATGTCTCCAGGAGCATGAGGGGGTGGCAGGGGCTCCTCCAGCCATCCCAGTGTAACACACACACTCATCACAGCAGTGTCTGGCAACTCAGGTTCTTGTTCTCCACATGTCTGGGTTTCTCTTGAGCCTCAAAGCCGTCTGGTTGCCACTTCTCACCTCTGTATATGGTGCATCATACGACCCACGACCACATCCCTCATGCCTTCCCTTCATAAAAAGTGAAGTAAGAGCAATTTCATAGAATCACAGAAAAGTTTGGTTTGGAAGGGACCTTAAAGACCACCCAGTCCCACCCCCTGCCGTGGTACTGGAGGTGCTGTACCCCCGCAGGCACTGTGATAAGGTCTCCCCGGAGCTTCCCTTCTCCAGGATGAACACCCC
>NW_010248637.1:12074-16230 GCF_000690775.1 Eurypyga helias
GCGTCGGGGAGGTTCCTGCCGGCAGCGCAGTCTTTGTTCGGACCTTGTGGCGGGTGATTAGCAGAGAAGGACTACCAGGGAAATTGCTCTGGAATGGGGGGGTTGGAAGTTTCTTTCTCCCTGCTCTCAGTTCCCAGGCTGAGCGAGGGTGATGTTTTCTCTCCATTCGGATTTCTTTGCCTTGCTGTTTTGGAATCTGGCTGCATCCATGGGTAAGGTCCTGTACCATATGTTCTGGGTTTTTTCCTGTCTTTTGATTACTTATTCACAGTAGTATTGTTATCCATAAGTATCCATAAGTATCCATAAGTTTCATTTATATAATTGAATAGTTCCCATGCCTTGCCTCTCCAAGTTGCAAAGGGAGCAGGCAATTCCCTCCATCCATCTCCGCAGGCAGAGAGGAATGGGAGCTGAAATGCCAAGTGAAAGAGTTTAGGTAACACCTTGGCTTGGTGGGAGAACAAAGGATGGAAGCCGAAGCCCATTAATTCAAAGCAGAAATGGGGTGCAAATGTTTATTGCCTGAAGCTATGGAACCCACTTATCTAAGAGTGTAATTAAATGTTGTTGATTGAACGCTGGGCTGTCTTTTCTTTTTTTTTTTTTCTTTTTCCCTGTTAAAAATATGTTCTGACCGAGCTACCAGGCATATCTGTGTTTTATTTAGGAGAATAGGAGAAACACAAAAATCCATGGACTGCATTGTTGAAGAGATAAGACTGAGTGACTCTAATAACCCTTTCCAGGCTTAAAAGGTAGCAATAATAATAAAAAATATCTATTTTATGAGGGAAACTGTATCCCCCGGTTCCTTTGAGCTGCATTTTTTCTGCCGAGGCTGAGTGGGCTGTAACCCAGAGTGATAACCACAGAGATGTGCATTTACATTTTACAGCCAGGCTGACTTGCCACTGGCAGACCTACCCCCACGAGATGCTAGACACAGTCTGGGTGCTCCAGATCCACCACCCGCCTTTCCAAAATACTCAAAATCGAACAGCATTCCGAGAAGCTGACAGCAACCTCACAGGGAGCAACACCCAGGGATTCACTGGTGCAGGGGACAGAGCGTTTGTACAACGGAGCGGGGAAAAATAAGTGTAAAACTCGTGTGTGGGTTCCACAAGCCGGTTTGAGTGTTTTTCCACGCACTGGTATAAAACCAGGAGGAGGCTGAGGCTGAGTGGCCAGACTGGCAGAATGTGGGTCATGGGCTGGGGGAGGTGGTGCAGAAGTTTGTTCATAGCTTGGGGATCTGGGTGCCAGTCTTTGTCCTGTTAATCATTTTAGGAGGGAATTTTGGGCATCTTTCAGGACAGGGTGCCGTCCTTTAACCTGAGGCATGGAGTCATGGCTGGATAGTGTGTCCAGAAAGGGTAGGAGGAGTGTGAACCCCTCCCAAAGGTGAGCCATGCCTTGGTGTGTACCTGGGACGTGCCAGAGTTTCTCCGGTGATGGAGAGCCCAGATGAGGGTGGCTGATTTAGGTAAATAACTTCTAAGCATCTCAGTCAAGGTGGAGAAATCCCAAACCTGATTTTTAAGCCCCAAACTGAGAGCATGGGTATTCTGTCCTAAATGATTTAGCCAAATCCAGGAGATCTGCAGCAGAATTCTGAGCCCCTTTCCAAAGCCCAGCCCCAAGGAACCAGGGACCATATCGTGAAGTGATATTTCTGATGGTGGAAAACATGATCCAACATTTCATTCCCCAGGATTTTGGGCGATACACCAAGTGCTTTAGGCAAATTGCGTTAGTGGCTCTGTGCAGGGAGATCTCTCAGGAACAGGAGGGGTGCAAGCACATGTGCAAGGAGAGCTCCCAGGCCAATACGGCACATCATGGAGCACAGCAGATGGGAGTGGGCTGCCCCACACCATGCATCACTTGCCAGCCCCCCCAGGGTCTGCTGCAGCAGCTGATGGGCTGCGGCGTGAGCATCCTTGGATGAGCTTCATGGTGCGGAAAGCTGTCAGCAAGGCTGTTCAGCGGGGATCCTGGAGGCCTTTCTAGGACACTGCACCTTCCACATTTGTTATTTTGCTGCGTGACAAACCTCTAACCGAGGGGTGGTGCCTACAGGTCGGTGTTTCTGCACCTTATCTCCGTAGCACACTTGAACTCTTCGGTCTGCTCATTAAGGAGGACTGAACTGTAGCACAGGACTTGTCTGTGCTTGGAGCTGTGCATACCCAAAGAGCAAGAGACAGCCTCAGTCCTCCACCCTACGGCCCGAGGATGGTGAACAGACACCCAAATGACCGGGGCAGGGATGCTCGCTCCTCTGGAGTGAGTCCAGAGGAGGCCACGGAGATGCTTCGAGGGCTGGAGCCCCTCTGCCATGGGGACAGGCTGGGAGAGTTGAGGGTGTTCTGCCTGGAGATGAGAAGGCTCCAGGAAGACCTTAGAGCCCCTTCCAGTGCCTGATGGGGCTACAAGAAAGCTGGGGGGGGGACTTTTCCCAAGGGCAGGGAGTGACAGGACAAGGGGTAATGGGTTTAAATGGAAAGAGGGAGATTGAGATGGAACATCAGGAGGGGATTCTTCCCGCAGAGGGTGGTGAAGCACTGGGACAGGTTGCCCAGAGAAGCTGTGGATGCCCCATCCCTGGAAGTGTCCAAGGCCAGGCTGGACAAGGCTTGGAGCAACCTGGTCTAGTGGAAGGTGTCCCTGCCCATGGCAGGGGCGTTGGAACTGAATGATCTTTAAGGTCCCTTCCAATCCAAACCATTTTGTTGTTCTATGTCTGCTCATTCCAGTTCATCCCTTAAGTTTGATCTGTGGACCAGCAGACAATGGTATTTCTGAGGAAGGGAAAAAATCTCAAACCCAGGACATGGCTGTGTCCAGGAACTGAGCTCTTCTGGGGTTTCAGTAGGTGCTTCTGGACTTCTTTGATCTCCCAGTCCATGTCAGATGTCTGTGAGCAGAAAAGAGCCTGTGTCTGGATTGGGGTTTATTCCTCTATGGACATAGCAGAGGGGTCTGGGTTTGTCTTGTACTGGCCAAGGCTCTGGACAGGGGGATCAAAGTTGGGGTGGTGAGGATGCACAGACGTTGTGTATCAGGAAGGGCCAGGAGCATCCAGGCAGGAATCATGTCCTTTGCACTTGGGCTTTCTGTTTCCATCTTAGAAGCAACCAGAAGTCCTGATCTTGGAAAAGCAGCTTAGCCTGCAGTGAACTAAAGTTAAAAGTGAAGTTCCCCTTGAGAAGGTCTAAGTTCTGCTCTCTTTGACCATCTCCAGGCAGAGCCAGGGAATGCTGAGGCTGCAGATAATAGATGGGACCAGTTTAACACCTGGAACATCGTGGGAGGTTGACGGGCGGCTGCTGGGATGTGGTGGACTCTGTCTCCTTCACCAGCGTGTCTGAGATCCATGGTGGAGAAGCTGGGGGCAGGAGGTGATGAATCTCCACTGGCACGTGTTGAGGAGCCAGGAGCAATCAGGGTAGGACAACGTCTCAGGCCATAGGGGCCTGGTGGCAGCCGGAGAGAACAGGCAGCTCATAATTAATCTTGGGATGGCCAGTTGGATTCCTCAGCCTAGCCAGTAGGAGAGGAGCATCAGGGCAACAGGAAGGAGAGCGCAGAGAGCAGTGCTCCTACGGCAGAGCTAACTTACATCCCCACCATGGCGAGCCCAGAGGAGATGAGGCTGCAGAACGGGGAGTGAGGCTGGACCATAAGGATACCACTGCCATGGGGCCTTCTCTAGTTTTCTCTTGTATCTCAAGATTTTTTTTTTTGAAATTCCCATTTGCTTCCTTGACTCACTGCAGAAAACATAAAAGGGGAAAAAATAGCTTAAAAAATGAGTGTTGGCATATTTCTGAAGAGTCACTAATTTCTTCCTGTGAAGTCGCCTGATAAGCACTTTCCTTTCAAGAAAAAAAAGCCGCCCTGCCCGAAAGTGATGCAGGGCTCAACCCCGCTGCCTCCGGATTCAGGGCATCACGTTCTCATCCCATGATGCAGCTTGGCAGTGGGGTGTGCTTGGCCTGGGGAGGCCACAACAGACGGGTGGCTCGGAAAACTTAAGGCAGCTCGGGTGGTTTAGCCTGGTAGACTGAATTCTTGCTTTGGGAAGCAAAGAAACCACAAATGAAAGGGATTTTTATATATAGGCATATATATATATTTGTATAGATAT
>NW_010248638.1:0-217 GCF_000690775.1 Eurypyga helias
TCAGGGGAAACCCAAAACCCGGCGAGCAAAAAGAAAAAAAAAAAAAAAAAAGTTAAAAATGTATTCGGGCAAAGCACTTTACAGGAACAAACCTTCCCACAGACGAGAGGTCTGTGCGAAGCAAGGGGATGAGAAGCCGAGGGGCTGATGAGTCCCGGCTGGTTTGTGCGTGGTTGCTGTCGTACCCCGTCTGCCCCGCTGTACACCGATGCTCATT
>NW_010248639.1:0-12776 GCF_000690775.1 Eurypyga helias
TGGTGGGTGCCGGGAGGATGCACAGCACCTCGTCCCTGGGGAAGGTTGATGGCTGGGGGACCTGGCGTGGGGACTGCACTGCTGAGCCAAGCAGAATGAAACCCTGGGGCCTCCGTGGCATGACGGTTCATCCCCCTCGCACGGAGAGGGAAGAAGAGACCACAGGAGGTGAATGGTGAGAAGGGGCCTGTTGGCAGCTCCACTGCTGCCTTAGTCGGGCCTGGCAGGGGACCCTGCAGGTCTTCTGCCGTGTGTGACCTGGGGAGACACCCCCTGCCCCGCGCACGCGGTGCAGTTGTGCCGGGGAAGGGGGGACACAGGCAGCAGCGTTGCCTGCTCCCCCTCCTGGACCTCCCTGCTCGCCCGTCCAGGTGAGCCCGGCCTTGGGCTGCCCACCCACTCCCTGCTCCGCCGTCCCTGGAAGTGGGTGGCGGGGCTCGGCAGTGACCTACAAAAATCACTTGTGTGCTTCCCGGCTTGCTCTCTCCTGGCGAGAGGCAGAGCAAAATTGAACTGAAACATGGTAATCTGGTGAGCTGGCTTCTCTGCTCCCGCCCTCTTCCGCCCCCTTCCTCTGTGGGGCCTGGGGTTAACCCTTTGCAGGGAGCATCCCCGAGATGACACAGCAGCACTCTGGGAAATTTCCCTGAGGCTCCTGTGTGAATCTGATTCGACTGAGCAACGGCTTGGCTCTGCTGGGAGCCCAGATGGACGGGTTTTTGTTGTGCGGTGCTTGCAGGATGGGCTTTCTGGCCTGGCTTCCTTCTCCTCGGGGTGCCGGGGAGGGGAGTTTCACTGCTGGTCCCCCTCAGCGGAGGAGCAGGGTGTGGAAAGGAGGTATCACTGCTCGCTGGTGGCTTTGAGGCCAGTTTTGTTTAACTGGGGGGTTGTCTTGTCCTGAGCTTTCTCCTCCCAAGCCTTTTCCAGGGGAACAGGCAGGAGAGGGGAGCCTGTGGACGCTCCTGCACAGCAGGCTCTGTCTGTCTGGGATCATCCAGACCAGAAGCCAGTTAAACTGGTTTCCTTCCTGATGTCCCTGTGGGCTTTCCTGGTGAGCTCACTGCACAGTCCGTGCTGTTCTTCCAGCCTGACCCAGAAAGACGGAGCCAATCCTGATCCACATTTAAGGGAGAGTCTGTCCTGGTTCCGATTCCTTTTGCACGCACGAGCTGCGCCAAGGTGCCACAAGGCACCCGGGGCTGTGCGCGGGGAATTCCCCCGGCACCGCCACGGCCCGTCGTGACCAGGAGCCAACCAGGCCTCCAGAGAGCAGCTTGACCTGGTACAGCCGAGCTCCATCTGGCCCCGTATCCTGTCTCCAACGGCAGCAGACGCTTGAGGAAGAGGAGAACAGGATGAGCGTGCCGCGTTACTTCCTCTGTCTTTCCCACTGCCCCCGGCACGTTGCAGCTCAGCGGCGCTTGGTCTTTCCACTCTCTTGGTGGATTATGTTTTTTCCTCATCTCCGAATTCCAGCCCCGTGTGCCTGGTGTCTTGCGGCCACGTCCTGCCACCGGCCCGCTGCTGTGCCACACGGCCTTGTGCGGCCTGGAAGGCCTCTGTGCAGGCAGAGAGACAGCGAGCACTTCCCCCTTTCCCTTCTCCCCATGTGGGGTTTTCCCGTCATGTTCTGTTCCCCCTTCAGACGGCTTTTGAGGCTGAAGGGTCCTCACTTGCTCAGTTGTTTCTCACTTAAGCATCCTCGTGCTCCTTCTGGCCCTACACAATCCTCTGTCGTTCCTTGCCGATGCTGGGATGACGAGGGCTGTCCCCGCGCTCTGCGTGTGTGTGAACCCATCAGGGTTTCCCGATTCCTGCCCCTTTTCTCTGCCCCTGGGCTGTCCCACTGAGGCCTAGAAACCTTCTCCCAGCCACATGGTCCCCCCCAGCCGTGCGGCATCACTCAAGCCCTTTTCCTCCCTCCCAGCTCTCCCCAGCGCTGGTGAGCAGCTTTCCAGGTGGGAGCTGCAGCCGGTGCCAGCTGGGAACGTGAGATTCCCGAAAGTCTCACTGCTCCAAAGTCCCGTGTTGGCCAGACCTCCCTCTGCCGGGCCCAGGAGAGGAAAGGCAACGTGGCCTTGCTCGCTGTGTAACAGGCTGCTTCGCTCTCGGGAGCTGCGGCGCTGGGCTCACCATGTTTGGTTTCCGGGAGGGATGTGTCCAGCTTACACTGGGGGGAGCGGGGAAACTTTAAGTCCTCCCTGCAGAGCGGAGTCTTTCTTCTTGCGACAGAGGGAGGCTGTGGCTTCCTGCTGGGAGAATTAGTTTAATTCTAAGCCTGGAAACTCAGCTGTGGGGAAGCGTCTTTTCCGAGGGCTGAAACCCTTGAGCTGAGGATGAGATGCCCCAACCCTCGGACTGCTGCAGCCCTCAACTCTTAACGAGCCTTTCGCAGCTGATGAGGAATCTGTTGGGGCCCAATTTCCAGCACTTCGTGGGGAATCGGACTCCTCCGGTTGGGTTGCTGAGATCAGCAGCGGAGCACCAGTCCCCCTGTCATGCACGGAATCGCTTAGGGCTTTGGTTGCCCTGCCAAGGTACTGAGCTCCAAAATTAGGTCCTGGGACCAAAAATAACTAAATGAAAACCTATAAATTTTTCTCTTAACAAGCAGAAAATCCCAGGGCTGGAGGCCGAGGGACAGCGTGTGCCTGATTCTTATTTAAAAAAGCAGTGTCTGTTTGCATGTGGTAACGTCGCGTTGTTCACCAAAGGAAGTGACGTGACGTGGAAAACTACCAGGAGTGCACGTGTCTGGCACGGCCGTGTCGTGCTGTCAGGTGGGATTGGGCCGGGTCATGATGGTGGTGTCTGAGGGGCCGCCTTGTCCTCTGCTCCCATCGTTTAATCCCATTGGATTTCTTTGGCCTTATCCCCTTTTTCCAGAGGATCTATAATTGAATCCAGCCCAGTTTGGCTGCCTGTAGGTCTCTCGGAGGAGACCTCTGAAAGCCAAGGTTGTATAAGCTCTGTGCAAACAATAAGGATCCCAGGGGTCTTTTCCGTACAGTCGCGTATCCTGCTGTCCTTGACCTAAATATCCCAGCAGTAGTGAAATCTAGCCCTCTGGTGCCGACGCTCCGGAGCTCTCCTGCGAGCTGGCCGTGGCATTTAAACTCGCCTAATGTCAGTAAGCTGGCTCTGTCAGATGGCTCCATAAATAACTCGGAAACTGAAAGGGAAGGCTAGGAGCTCTCCTGAAGAATGCGAGCTGGGAGGAGAGCGAGGCTCTCCCTGGGCGGGCAGGGTGCTGTACGGTGGACCTGGCTGCTGTGCCGCGGGTGGATTTGCTGCCGGGCTGCCGGGTCTGGCAGTGGAGTCGTCTCGTGTGGGCGGTACGTTAGGCACCTTGTACGGGGGAGCCTTGGCAGGGATGTGTCGTTGGGCAGCTCCATGGGGCAGCCTTGGATTGATGATACAGTGGGTACAGGGGGAAGGTGTCTCGATGCACTGTATTTTTGGTTGTCGGTCCCATCCTGGTGATGCGTTTGAACCTCCCTGAGGGCTAGGAGACCTTCCTGTAGAGCTGGTGGTGGCACCATAGGTCAGACCCTGAGCTGCACAGCCTGTCCAGGGCGTGCCTGAGCTTTGGGGTGAGGGAGAAGTCATTGGCTTCTGTTATTCAGTGTTTCTTTGAGAGCGGGACCACCAAGGCTGCACATTGGAGCCTCAGGGCCAGGGTAGCAGGCCACTGGGGAATTGCTGCTGAGCATGTCCACTGCGGGGGTGAAGGACGCCTTCCAAAAGTGGATTTGGGGTGTTCTCCCACAGAAACCCAAACACACCTGGGCTGGAGGAAACCCTGAGGGTTGGGAGGGCTCTGGGACCCCCCACCCCAGGCCACCGCTGCGCCCAGGGCTGGAGCTCGCTGAACACCAGAGCACGGTGGAGTGGATCGGAGTGGATCCCGAGGCTTGACTGCGGGTGGGGTTGTGAACTGAGCTGTAAGAGAGTAGAGTTTGTTGTTCTTGCTTCATGCTTTGCCGGAGATTCTGTTGACTGGAGGGATCCGTATAGAGGGAGCTGTGGGAAACACCGGGTGCCTCCAGCATCTCGGCAAAGGTGCCGTGAGCCCACGGGAAGCATTGTCTCCTGCTGCCACGCTTCTCGGGCAGAACCAAGAGAGACCAACCAGAAGGATCCTGGTGTTTTGATGCCAAAAGATGTTAGATCCGGAGCGGGCAGGGAGGCTCCTTCACGGATGCTTGCAGAACTGGTATTTTTCATGTGCGCGATCCCTGCAGCCTTGGCAATGCAGCTTTTCGAAGAGGTTAACTTTTGGCTTCTCTACCTGTTGCTTGGCTGCTGCAGCGCCCGCACTGGGACCCCGAGGAGCAGAGGGCATGCTTGACCTTCAGATTCATCTTAAAAGCTGTGACTTTTTCCCTCTGACTAGCGGGGGCTTGGCAGAGGCTGTATGGGGTGCACAGACCTTCCCATGCCTTGAGTGGTTTTGGGTTTTCATCTGTCACACTGGCAAGCAGGGGCTGGGAGCTCTGGACATCAGTATTCCAGTGTGTGTGCTGGTGCCGTTATGGCCTTTAATGGCACCGCAGAGGGCCTTGCCGTGGGCCTGCCGCCTGCCCGCTGGGCTGGCCCTCGCCCCCCTTCTGCGGCGGTTTCCACACGGTGGGCTGCATGCAGACCCGTTAGTGGCAGGGAGGCTGGATGCGGGTGAGGTCCAGGGTGCTTCCCCAGGAGGGAGAGGGGATTTATGATGGTGTGGAGGCCCGGAGGCTGCCAGGGATCTGACAGGAGCAAGAGCCTGGGTGAGTGACCCAGTCACTGCCAGGGCAGGACGGTGGCTGCTGATACAGCGCTGGTTCCCAGCAGCCCTGGGCTTCCTGCAGCAGCAGAGCAGAGCACATTGCAGCAGGTTTGGGGGCACGGACTGTAAATGCTCCTCTCGTCCTCCTCTACCTCGTCCTCTCCACTTGCTGGGAAGCCCAGCAAGATGCTTCGAGCCGAGCGGTGCTGGCTGCGAGCTACAGGAAGATGTGAACGCTGCTGCTTGGTTGAGGCAGGGATGGTGGGGCCATGGCATGCAGGAGGTAGGGCCCTTCCAGCTCACCTCAGTTCCTGCCAGCACTGGTCCTGAGAGCTGTGTTGGAGGCGTATGGCTTGGAAAAACCCACCCCAGGGCAGGGGTTTCCAGCCGAGTCAGGGGAAAAGCTCTGGACTACAGCCCCGCGGTGGTGCCAGGCATCCTGCAGCACAGCACTGCCCCAGGCCCTTGCGTGTCAGCGGTGGCTTCTCTTCCTGAATTTGCTGATGCCTCCTTGAGTCATCGCAGTGCCAGGGATGCGGGATTAATTATGCTGATGGACGCCGCTCTCTCTAGGCTGCTGTCATGGAGCGACAGCCTTGATCCAAACGTCTGATCAGTGCAATAAATGCTGGCTGGATTGACAGCGTGCGGTGCGTCTCCCTGGAAGGCCCCGCTCGCTACATGCTTATTTGGGTTAGGCACGCGGACGCCTTGTGCCTGCTTTTCTCTTTTCCTACTTGCTCGGAACTTCATTATTACTTAATGAGATCTTTCCATTCTTGGCAACCTCTTGAGCTTGGAGAAGGTTTCGTGCATCGCACGGGGCCTCTGACAGTGGTTGAAACGCAGAGCTGGGGTGTTTCTCTGCTGTTTGCTGGCAGGGTAACTCTGCAACACCGCTCCCCTCTGTTTTCCCCACTCGGAAGGAGGCTGTCACAGAGGGGTGAGGCTCGCAGTTGCAGTTGAGATGTGCTTATGGGATGTGCTGGTGATGGTAGAGCACACGTAGGGCAGGACTGTTACAAATCCCTCTGTTGGGAGCAGCTTTGTGGAAGGGAGCGGGTCTGGGTCTCCATTTCCACATACAAGTTGGTTGCTTTGCAGTGCCGGCCCGGCTTCCTCCCCACATCATCCTCATCGGCCTCAGCCAGTCCCACTCACCCGCCTTCGGCTGTCGCGGTTGTTTCTCTTCTCCACACACCTCCACATCTGCATCACTTAACTGGCTTGACACATCTTCCTTAACGCTGCCTAAATAATTCACCTTGACTGAGCACAAACAGCAGTGTTGGCCCCGGGGAGGTTCTTGTGAATGCCAGGTATGGAGGGCGCCTGCCAGCCACGGCGGTGCTGGCAAGGTGCAGACCCGTCCCCTGAGCTCGGCTCAGCCAGAGAGCCAGCGCTGGCTGAGGAGGGTCCCCAGTCCCGGCGAGCCTTGGCATGACTGATTCTGCAAACCCTGGTATCCCAGACTTCCATCGGCCTGCTTCCCAGGAGAGTGGGGCTCTGCATCAGAAAGCTGACATGCTCCAGGTTGAGAGGATCGGTTTCCTTAAGGAGTTCTGAAAATCCTTGGGATTTTTTTTTTCTTCTTCTTATAGAGAGAAAGAAAACAGGTCCATTGGGATTAGGCCCACGTTAACTCCTTCCCGTGACGCTTCCCCCCACACCCCCTCAGCCTGCAGCATCAGGCCGAAGGGTGGCTGCTCCCGTGCTGCTGTATCTAGTCCTCAACTTCACGTTCTTGCACCAAAAATCCTCAGCGAAGAGGGACCTGGTGAGCTGTCCTACTTCTTATCGTACAGAACATTAAACCAAATCCTTCGGCGCTCGGCGGCTTGGCCGGCGCTGCTTGTCCGGAGCTGGTGCTGGAGCTGCTGCACACTGAGGACAGACGTGCGCTCAGCTGAGCGTGCAGAGGGAAGGATTGCTCTGTTGCCGCTTCCGCATCGCTCGGCTCATCGTGCATCACCAACCCACAGAGCTGGAAATCCTGGAATAAGGGATGCCCGGAAGTCTGTGTATGGGGCTCAACCCTCGGGCATCCAGCCTGCGCACGGGGCCGGCTCTGCCTCGGCCAGCCTTGGTGGAGCAGCACGTCCTGGTGACACTGTCACCTTTCCTCAGGTCCCGGCACCCTCTCGCTGTCGGTGCTCTCACCTCGCGCGAGGGGAGTGGCTCCGGGACCGGTGACAGCGCAGCCGTGCGCTGCGGCTCCTAGGAGTGGAAAACAGATCGGCTGCTTCTCGACGGCGCATTGTTAAAGGTTTCACCTCCCCCAAAATGACACATTGCGAGCAAAAATAGAACAAGACAGAACACACAGACCCACCCCCACCATCCCCACCACCCGGCAGCCAAGTGCACGCAGTGCCAAACCCTTGGGTTTAAAAGCTGACGCTTTGTCACCCTCCCTCTCCTCAGCCCTGCCACCACCTGCCCCGGCCCGGCGGGCGGTTTGGCGTCCTGGCGAGCTGACCATCGCACCAGGAACGGCTCTGCTATCGCCGGGCTGCCGGCAGGATCGCCATCCAGCTGCACCGTGTTCTGTGTCTGGCCCTCATCTTCCCCCGCTGGCTGTGGGGCCGGGGGTGTCTCCTGCCCACGGGGCTCGGGACGGAGCTTCTCTCGCCCGCTACACGGCGGTGCTGTTGAAGTGACGCGAGGGACGGCTGTGGCTGAAAAAAAAGGGGGGCCGTGTCCGGTGGGGTGGCACAGCTCGCTGCGAGCTGTCAAGCTGCCTCCCAGCCGTGGAGCTGGGTCCGATTTCTCGAGTGCCGCCAGCACGAAGGGTGGCGTGTGCCCAGCACAGTTGGAGCAGGCAAGGATCCGGCTGGAAAACCTCCAGGAAAGGCAGAGTTGCTCCAGGAGATGGTAGGGCTGTGAGCTGCTTGTCAGAGACGCCTAACGAGGCTGGGGCCTGTGTTTGCCACCCCGAATCCTCATTTGTGCAAGAGCAGGCAGTTGCACTGCAGGGGAGTTTACTGGGACTTCCTGGGGTCCCTCTGTGATCCTGTTCTGGGACCCCATTAGTTTCACATCCGAGGATTTGGAAGGTCAGAAGCAGAGATGGGCAGTGGTGACTTGTGGGAAGGGATGCAGGGCTTTGGGCTGGCTGTTAGGGAGGAAAGGAGCGGAGAGGTGATGGCACTGGTACCCACGCCGAGCCGCCGTGGCTGGAGGGAGGTTTAGGCATGAAGGGAAGCTCCACACTGAAGCCGGCTGAGCACAGGATGGTTTGGCCAGGACAAGTGTTGCCCAGCCAGGCTGGGCTGGCGGTGAGGCCGGGGGCGGCAGAGCTCGTCGCCGGCAGCCTGTGCATGGGGGCAGGGAGGGCCGTGAAACGTCCCTGCGTCACGCGGCGCGCTGCTCTACTTACGGCACAGAGGGAGCGAGGACAGAGCTGTCCCGTGGGGTCGGTCGGGGCTGGCAGGACGACTGCTGTCACTTGTTCAGCCACACAAAGAGGAGTTTGGCAGCATCACTGCAGAGCAAGTCCTGCCTCAGTTTCCCTGTGGATGTAACCCAATTAACACCAACTTCTGCTGGGGCTGCCATCAAGCCACTCGTGCCCTCAGGGGGCAATGAAATCACGCTCGGCGAGCTCTTGGTAGGGCTAAAACATCCAGGACGCATCTGGCTGGGCTCTACTCGGCCCCAGCATTTTGCTCCCGAGGAAGGGACACAAGGATGGAGCTGGTGGCATTGTGGCAATGAGCAACTGCTCTGGGCTCTGTGCTGGGGTCTGTGCACCGATGGGTTTTCTCCCATATTTGACGCTCTGCAAGCCTTGGCCAGGCTTGTCCTCACTGCCTCTGAGATTTTCCTGGGGAGGGCCAGGAGCGGCGCAGCCTGGAAGTAAATAGCCACGTGCTGTTCTTGTCTGGTTCTTTGCTGGGTGCCAGGGTGACGCTGGCTCTTGGGATGGCGACTCCCAGGCATCTCGCTGGCATCAAATGAGCATGGTGAGCTCTGCCTCGGCCAGAGCGGCCACCGAGCCCGAAAGCCGGGCTTTTCATGGAAGGAGGGTGCCTTTGAACTGGAGGATGCCGCAGGCAGGACTGTGGGATGTCGAAAAACCCCCACAGGCAGCTGCCCGTGAAGGCCGCAGAGGAGCAGAAAGGGCCCCACGCTGCCTAGAAGGGAATGCTCATAGGGGTAAAAAACCTGGCAGGATTTAGACCCCAGCCAGATCTGTGCTGTGGTTCACAGCGCAGCCACGGCCACGCTCGCTCCAGCCCGAGGGGCCGAGGGCAGAGCCTCGGCTGTGCCTGTGCAGACCCCGCTGCACGGGGGGGACATGTCCTGCGAGGGCACCTCATGCCAGCTGCCCCGGGCAGCCCTCGGACCCTCACCCAGGAGAGCACCCTCCCTCCTCCTTGCCTGCGCCTTTGCAGGTCTCTGGGAGAGCGGGGCCAGGTGCCACCGCAGGTTGGCTCTGGGTGAGGGCCTGGGGGAACATGAGACGGTACTTGGGGACACGATGCTCAGGGATGTGCCGAGCCGTTTGCTTCCGTGGGCGGAGAGCGGGGCCCGCAGACCCCGGTCACCCGCGCATTCCCCCTCTCGCCCTCCAGCCCGTTCAACTCCTACGGTCCGGGGGCGGTTGGGAAACCGACAGCTGGAGCCAACCCGCGCCAGCGCCGGATCGGCGCTGCCATGCCAACCCCGTTTCCATGGCGATGGGCATCCAATGTGCGACTGCCAAGCAAGGCCAAGATGCCCGAAAAGAGTGATGCGCTGCCCCCCAAAAATCGCCGGCCTGAGGCTGGGAGCCCACAGGTGCTGCCGGTCCCTGGTGCTGCCGGGAGAGAAGGAGCAAAACCGGCCCAGGGCGCGGGTGGCCGTGACGGGGTGGGTAAAACCTCCTGAAACCAAGGAAACAAAGAGGCAGGGGAAGGGGGGGTACACACAGCCCCTTCGACAGCACCCTCCGTCCGCCTTAGAGCCTAATTGAATTAAACCCGACGCGTCTTACGTAATCCGCAGGGCGCTGCGCCGCAGGGAGCCACCCCCGCCCCGTGCCAGCGAGGCCCCTCAGTGTGGGGGTGTCAGGAAGACGGCGGGGCGTGGGGAGACATGGTCCCTGGGGCTATCTGCCCCCCAGGGCCACTCATCACCAGCTCCCCCCATTACGTAAGTCACTGCAGCCCCGTGTTTGTAGAGCTCCAGCCTGAGGACGAGGTGCCCAAACGCTTTAAAATACCTCTGCCTTTGGTTAGCACCGCAGCCGCCTTTGGGGAGGGTTCCGCTTGGTGTGCAAGCCTTCTCCCTGACGTTTTGACGGAGCAGAACCTCAACCTCCAGCGGTTTAAAGGGAGACAGGTGTGATGGAGAGCTCCTTTCCAGGCTGCAAACACCGTATTCATTATGGCTCATCGATCTGATACATCCCATCCTACCCTCACAACCGCCGCAGCCTCCTTCTCCTGGGATTTCCGCTGCTGGAAGTGGCTGTGTTCTGCTCAGTGTTGCCCGTGATCCCCTTGTCCTGTTGTCCCTTCCAGTGCGTCAGCTGGGGGGTTTCCCGAACACACTCGAGCTGGGAGGAGGATGACCAGCTCTGGTTTCTCATGGTGAGTGTGGTCGCAGTGACCGGCCACCACCCCAGCAGTGGCTCAGGAGACAGCGCACCCCCTCCAGCATCCCTCGCTCCAGCTCCTCTGGGCATGGTGAATGCAGTGAGGAGGAGGAGGGGAAGAGGAGCTCCGTGCTGGAGCAGTTAGTCGCGAAGGCACCCCAAACTAGCCGGGGGCCAGCTCTGCACCCTCTGGGCAGCCAAATTATCCCGTGTCTCACCAGCTGTCCTGTCAGAAGCCTGACTTTTGTTGCGGCACACTGGAAGGGCAGTGTGCGAGTCCTGCAGTGGGCAGGGTGCTGCATCCTGGGGCTGCGAACTGGAGCCTTCTCCTTTCCTGGACAGGGATGGCAGCAAGGGAGAGACTGGGCATCAACCTGAGCGCTGGGGAGGCTCGCAGGGCGGCCGAGCAGAGCCTCTGCCCTCCCCTTCTGCTTCTTGTACCCTGCTCTCTCCAGGCTCTGACCTCTCCAACACTTAGCGTGTCACCCCTTTCTCCCCCCGCAGGAGACAGGAGCAGTTCCAGACAGATCCCGACAGCTACAACGGAGCCGTGCGAGAGAATTATGCCTGGTCCCAGGACTACAGCGACCTGGAGATTAAAGTGCCTGTGCCCAAGCACATCATGAAAGGCAAGCAGGTAAGGCGGGGTTAATGGTGTGTCAGTGTCTCCCTCGGGATGCCCAGCTTTCCCGAGAGGCTGTCTTTGGAGCAGGAAGGCTCCTTGTCCTTTGCACTCAAGGAGCAGGATACGGTTGTGCCTCCTTCTCTGGCACTGGTGTGTGGCTGGTGGGGACGGATGGTCCCAGCTGGCCATGTTCCTGTTGCGACTCTGTCCTGTTGCTCCAGCCCCAGGAGCGTTTCCTGGCTCCGCATGGCACTTCCCTTGGATTTTCTCTCCGTTTCCACTGACTAGGAACTCAGCCAGGATTCTGAGCCTGGCTGGGGATGGACACTCCTCCTCTGGTCACTCCTTCTGGCTTGGAGTGTCTCCTGCCTTCGTTTGCAGGCAGGAGCTGCTGGAATGGTGGCTCTGGCGCTTGGGAACTGGGGCAGGCCCTGCTCTGGGCGGAAGGGAGCTGGGGCTGGGCTGGCTGAGCGGCCAGCCCCCCGCCCTGCCTGCCTGTGTGGGCAGGGTGGTCTTGCCTCCCACCTCGGCTCAGGCAGGAACTCTCCTTCCCTGCTCGTGGCCACGAGCAATGCCATCAATTTTCCTTTGCCATTTCTATTCCCTCCGGGCAAGGGACTTGGGAAGCACATGCCTGCGGCTGGCGTTAGTTGGACCCAGAAGTTTGAACTCTCTTCTCTTTCCAGAGTGCTGCCCTCCCCGTGGCTCATCCTGTATTTTTCCATTTGGGAAGTCCGCACTCCCCTACCTCCCATTCCCTGATCCAGGGCGGCTGAAACAAGCACGCTTGGGTTTGTTCACTGGCTCCAGCCTACACAGCTCCTCATCATGCCAAAAGAGTGTCGTTGGCAGCAGCAACCTGGACCGGAGGGGTGAGGGAGCAAACGGCTGCCATGGGGACAGCAGGAGGGCCAGGAGATGCTTCTCTCCCAGTGGGTCTCTAAAACAAACCCAGGCTGTTTCTTGGAAGGATTTGGGGCTGTCCGGACGGATGTTCCATCCCTCTGTGTCGTATTGCGATCACCCTGCCCAGGGAGGTGCCCTTCGTGCCAGGGGAGTTGTGTCATTGCCAAAACCAGAGAGCATCAGGCCTCCTCTGCCCCATCCTTTGCCCCCCGAGGCGCGGGGGCCTTGCAGGTGCTCGGAGGAGCCGGAGCAGGACCTTTCCTCAGCTCGAGCCTGAGCGGTCACTGCGGAAGAGCCCCTGCGTGTCGGCGGGGGTGTTGGCAGGGGCGATGGTTGGGCAGCTCTTGCCTTCACTGGTGCCTGTGGCACGGCTCTGCCTGCGCCGGCCCCGTTCCTGCCTGCGCTGCCCTCTCAGGGCCATGGGTTGTTCAGGTGTCGGACTTCCCTAATCCTTGCGAGGTGGCTCCTGGGATTTGGCTCGTCCATCCCTCTCGGGGCTCCTCTTGGCCCACCTTTCACTTTAAAGTGATTCCTTCAGTGTCTTCCAGCCTCAGGGGCACTGGATGCAGATAGACTGGGTCACAGGCTGCAGCAGGATGGTTTGGAGCCGTTTTAAAGCTCGATGGACTTCAGACAGGGTGGTGGTGTGTTCCTGAGAGAGAGAACCATCCCCCTACATTCACCACACGCTTCATCTCTTTAAAAAATTATCAGGTTTTTGACTTCTGCCTGCCAAGGCGAGATTAAAAATCTCCCGTTTGGTCCCTGCGCTCAGAGCGCACCCAGCTCTAATGCTGCTCAGAATCTTCCTTGTGACACTTTTTTGGATTCAGGCTGTTGCTATGGCACTGTTTTGCTCGGGCGAGCTTAAGGTTTCCTTGTATGGAGCTCCGAAA
>NW_010248639.1:12834-14448 GCF_000690775.1 Eurypyga helias
GCGCTCTCCACCTCTCTGATCTACTTAGAGGCGCAACAGGGGCCGGTGGAGCCGAGCGCTGAAACAGAGACACCGACACCAACCTCTCTGTGTGCCCGGCCCGGCAGAGGCGAGCTGGAGCCCGTCGTCGGTTGTGTTTGCTCGTTTGGTTGGCGGGGGTGGGCGTTTCAGCGGGCGCAGAAATTACCGTGCTGGAAAGCCACGGCAGAGAGCCGAGATACGGGTTTCCTCGCCGAGCGCCGGGAAAGCCGGGCGTTTGAGGGGGCAGAGGTGCTCGTGGGGAGCGCATGGTGGGAGACAAACAGCCTCAGAGCTTCAGGAGTGCCCCTGCTCGTGGCTGTGCTGCGGGGACAGCGTCTTTCCCACGGGATCGCCCTGGCTTCCTGCTGCCCTGGGTCAGGTGTGGGCTGTCCGTGCCGGTTCTGGCAAACTCCAGGTTTGACGGTCGCGTGTGCCCTGAGTGTGGCGTGGTGGGATGGTTTGGGGGGCAGGGGGCAGAGGAAGGGCGGGCAGCCCCTCAGAGAGCCCGGCCGCCCTCCCCGCAGGAGAGGGGATGCTGAGCAGGAGGCGGTTTTGCCTCCGAGGTACCCGAGAAGGAGCTGCTGCTCACATGCACCAAACCCTGCGTCCTCTGGAACAGTTCTCCCCACAGAGGGGGAGTCGGGGCTCTCCAGCGGTACGTGTTCCCTCCTGTCCCCTGTCACCGCTCCCGCTGGCTGGCACGCTGGGAGGGGCCATTTGCTGGCTGCAGGTGGAAGGGGGTGTCGTGGTCGCCTCCTGCGCTGACTAGTTGCACTGCAGAGTGGCTGGGTTAAGGCTGCCCTCTTCGGATCTCTTCCTCCATTTGGCATCCTCCGCTCCCTCTCCTAAGGTCCTGCTGGTCCCAGCGCCACCTCGGAGCTGTTCCCAGCCCCAGCAGCTGCCTTGAGCAGCCACCTTGGAATTAAACCCTTCTCACACGGGATTGCTCCCGTCCCCATGCATCCCATGGCCCCAGCGCTGCATCTGTGCCTTCCACATCTTCAGCTTCCCTGGCCCTCCACACCCCAAAGAACCCCTTCAGAAGGTGACTTGCGGCTCACCTTGCTTTTTTCCCCTCAACCCTTCCTGGGCAGGCCCTGTGCCATACTGAGCGCCTGGCATCACCAACCCTGGCTTTGCGCCCAAGGACCAGGGCGGACAGTGGTGGAGAGCGGAGCCTCATCCGCGCACCCCGTCCCTGTGGGCAGGTCGGCCCTGGGCTGGAGGAAGCTGCTCCTGTTTGCCATTCAGGAGGAGCTGCTTCCAGCCCTCGGAGCTCAGTCACCTTGTGTGTGTGCTCCTGTGGAAGTCTGGGCAGGTCTCTGTCACACGCGGCAGGTTTGGGGGCTGTATCTGGGGGTCATCGAGCAGATGCAGCCGTGTGTCCTCCCTGGTGGGAGCAGCTTTGCCTGTCTCCTGCCTGCGTGGAGCTAGTGAGCCGCTGGAAATCTCCTAGGCAATGGATAATGTAATAACATTTCAAATGAGATCTGCAGAGCGGGAGGAAGATCTGGGGGAACTCTGGGAGAGAATGCAGGCAAATCTCACCGCAGTCTCCTCCTCTCAGGCCAGAGACGGGGCAGCGCTGGGGGC
>NW_010248639.1:14490-16004 GCF_000690775.1 Eurypyga helias
GCCTTGCTCGGGCTCCGCTCAGGGCCGAAGGGGAGCGGAGAGAACATATGGTCTCTTCGGAGAGTGAGGGTACGCGTGCCACGCAGCGAAGGCACAGTCTGCCTCTGTCTCCCCAGGGGAGAGCCATGTCACCTCCACAGCAGGTCGGAGCAGGGTTCCCCATATGGCTGCTGTGGGCGGGAGCTGGCCCCACTCCTGGGGACATGGAGCTGCCACGTCCCTCCCGCACACAGCCCCTCCTCGCACCCCGACGGGAGGCCTGGGCTGAGCCCTGCCATGGCCCGGGCGGCGGAAGCGGAGCCAAGGAGCGTGGTGGGGCAGCGGGAGGGGGGAAAAGCCGCTGCGGCCCTCCCTGGTGTAGAAATCCCCGAATCAGTGCTGCTTGGCATGGAAGCGCTCAGCCCTCTCACACACCCATCCCCAGCTCGTCAGGGTGGTGGCCGGGCACCTGCTGTGCTCCTGACTGTGGGCACAGCACATGGGGCGTCCGACCCTCGGGCGCTGTACGCAGGAGACATGTAGTGTTGCTGGTTTTCTCTGTGGGGAAACTGAGGCATGAGGCAGTTGCAGTGGCAGAACCAGTGGCCTGGGACCTTTCCAGGGCTGTGTCTGCTGGGCCCTGCTGCCTTTTGTTCCCCGGAGAGTTTTGCTTTCTCCTCAGAGCTGTTGCTGCTGGCTCTGAAACGACAGCGGGAGTCCCACCCTCCTGCTCCACAGAGATCTGAGAGCTCTTCTCTCTCTCATCCCCAGCGAGTGCACTTGACCCCGCACCCCAGCCAGCACGGCAGGAGGGCGAGCAGGAACCTTCCCGATTAGCTCCACTCTCTCTCTGTGTTTCCAGGTGTCTGTGGATATCAGCAGCAGTGCGATTCGCGTAGCGGTGCTGGAGGGGGGCAGCCAGCGCGTCCTCATGGAAGGGAAGCTCACCCACAAGATCAACACGGAGAGTTCCCTCTGGAGCCTGGAGCCCGGGAAGTGTGTTTTGGTAAGGACAGTCCGTGCCAGCCGCGTCTCCACACCTCGGCTTGCAGATCTGATGGGGTTGACCTGGAAAACCAGGGCAGCTGGAATTTTGAGCCAGACCTGGAAATGCCTGTTTTTCCCCACCCAGTGCCCAGCTTGTTCTGCCCTGGCCTGTGCCGTGCCCTGCTTCCAGCTCCCACACTGCCCCTCCACGCAAACGGCAGCAGCGTGCTGGCAAGCAGCTTGGGCACGTGGCTTGGGCAAAGAGGGTCCCCTGGCTCCAACCTGAGGCGGTGGGAGACATTAGGTATCTAGAGGAGGTTGCTGTCCCCTGATCCCAGCACAGGGGGTCTGCCAGCAGAGGGAAGCCGTGACACTGCACCACAGTGCTGTACTGCGTGCCTGTCCTTGCTGGCTTTGCCCTCTGACTCTCCTGGCCCCGGTGCTACCCCAGCATCCCTGCAGATGCCTGTTCCCTGCCCTCCATTTCTGTCCTGCCCCAGGTTTCTTCCTTATCCTGTGTGAATGGGTCGCTGTGGCTACTTCTCTTT
>NW_010248639.1:16037-19483 GCF_000690775.1 Eurypyga helias
CCCCCCGGCCCCGCCAGTCCCCCCTGTGGAGGTGTCTGGGGCAGCTGTTGCTGCCCCGCAGCATGGTACTGGTGGGTTCCCAGCTTCCTGAATCGTTCCTGGTGTGCTCCAGGCTGAGGGTGGGAATTCTGCCATCCTGGGGCTGTGCCCACCTCTGGAGCTGCCCGTCAGCCTGGAATCTCGAGTGTCAAAGTTGCCAAACCCCTTGGTGAGTTTTGGGGCCGGGATTGTGCTGGGAGTGGGGTTTTGCCACCTGTGGCCATCTTTTCCCTCTCCTTTTCCACCCGGAGGCTTCCCCAGCAGTTTCAGGAGCAGTGGAGGCTGTCGTGATCCCCAGGAGGGGATGCCAGCTGCCTGGGTCAAGCAGGGGAGGCCGTTCCTCACCCTGTGCAGGCAGCACCATCCCTGCAAGGGTGGCCTGGGGTTTGCAGCCTTCCACCCCCTGTCACAAGGGTGGCAGCAGGACAGGAACCCAAAGCCAAGTCCCCACGCTGGGAAACGGAGTGGGAGTGTGCATGGGGAGGCTGCGTGGGCGCCGCCTGGCCCCTGCAGATCCGTATGGATGCTTCTCCGACTCCGTTAGGCCGTTGAAAGGATGTGAAAAAAGAGGTGGTGGCATCATTAACCTTCTTAAAAATCTGCTGGTCTGGGAAGAGAAACGATCCTGGGAAGGAGTAAACTCATCCAGGAGGAGGTCGCTCTCCACTGCATGGCAGGGAGTCCCTGTGGGTGTTCCCAGGACCAGCCACCGAGGCGATGCTTGTTCATTCCCGGCGCCGGAGGAGGATGGGAACAGTGCGCGGGTGGAGCGAGACTGGGGGGGCCTTCAGGCGCGGCTGGGGGCAGCGCGGGGCACGGGCCTGTTACCTCCAACCTTAGAGCTGGGTCTTGCCTCGAGTTACCGCGAGCGCGGGGTTGTGAGGATCTCCAGCTGGCTGCCAACATATTGGTGGTGGGATGGAGTTTCGCTCGAAGAATTGTAAGGTAACTGGAGCAGAGTGAGTAATTCTCACCCGAGAGCATCTCCTTTTTCCGTGCACAGAGTAGCCAAAAGTGGTTTGCGCCTCCCCCCCCCCGATTCATCCAGCAGGAGACTCCCAGCCACGTGTTACTGGATTCCATCATTCAGGGGCCGGGAGAGAGTCCCGCGGCGGGCTGACGGCACGCGCCGGCCCTTCTGTACCCAAGGTTGTGTGTCCACATGTTGCGCGGCGCTGTGTGAACCCCAAACGCGGCGGGCAGGAGCATCTTCATCCTGCAAGATGCCGGAAGGTGTCACCTGGCTCTCCCGCCGCCGGGGACGGCGTTGCCTGGCCAGGCAGGGATGCAGCCAAAACGGAACTCACCCAGTGTCGGCGCCGGCATCAGCCCAGGAGGTGCTGGCCGCCTGGGTTGGTGCTTGGGGCACCTCGGTGGCTCTTGTCTGGTGTAAATCCCATGTGTGTTTGTGGTCTGTCAGTTGAGGCAATTCCTGTGGGCAGAGCTTCATCTCTGTGCCGAGGAGCTGAAATCTCTCCTGGTCCTGTGCAGAGAGGCCATGTCTTGCAGGACATGTCAAGGATCGTGGAGACCACCACGCTCTCCGGTCTGCTGTTCCAATGTCCTCGGCTTCCCCTGCGCCCTTTGACTCCCTTCAGGCTCCCTTCGGGGGTGGCTGTTCATGGGGTCTCATCAACTGCCTTCCCTTCTCCCCAGAGCTCTTATCCTGGGGAGGTTAATTTGCCTTCTACGCCCTCCCAGCTCTGCCTTCCCCATCCTGTCGGGGGTTCTTAGCGATTTATCCTCTTCGGCACGCGTCTGTGCACCCTCCAGCAGCCCCAGCGCTCCCCTCTTCCCTGCACTGAGCCTTTTCCTTCCGGCTCTGCCAGCTTCTCCCTGACGGAGCAGGGGCTGAACGCCAACACGTTTCCCAGCTCGTCCTTTGGCACCTTCGCCGTTTACGCGACAGCCCGGCCGCAGCGGGAGCCCAGCGGGCGTCATCGCCATGCTGCTGCTCTGCCCATGCCCGTCATGCGTGGCAGGGGCTCCATCCACACCTCTTCCCACTCAGGATGGTGTCCCTGTGGCACCGTGCCGGAACCCCGGCCCCAGGTATAACCCCTGTGCGCTCCCCTCTCTGTCGCACCCGCTTGCTTCTCAGAAGTGAGATTAAAATAACTTCACACGAGCTGTTTTTAGAAATCTCCACTGGGTGTTGTGCACAACACGTTTTGGGATTATTTTCGTTGTTGAGGATATTTTTCCCCCCGTTCCCTCTTTTTCTCCTCCTCTCCGGCATGTGTTATCCACGCTTGGGCTTTTGTCACCAAGCCCTGCCTTGAACAGTCATTACAGTCTTCGACTTGTCATCTCCTGAGCCGCGGGGCCAAGTTAATGAGTCTGTGCTCTCCCTCCACCCTGGCCTCTGCACACTGCTGGAAACGTACATCCTGCCCCCTCCATCGCCCCCAGGCATCTCCCTCTGATTTCTGGGGCTGCCGTTGTTCCGGAGGGAAAGCAGGTGGCGAGAGGTTGTTTTTCCAAGACCTACTTCCATCCCTTGGCAGCATCTCTCCAGCTTTGACAGGGTATTTAGGAGCAGGGAGGAAACCTTGTGCTATGATGAAGCCCAGCACTGGCCACAAAAGGTTGTGACCTTCCCAGCAAGGTGTGGAGATGGGACACGATACCGTGTCCGTGCTGATGACGCCTGTCACCCTCTTTGTACCTGGCGGGATTCCTGGTGCCTGCCGGGCGTCCCATCCCTCCCGCGCTGCCCCCCCTGCCTGCAGCCATCCTCCTCGCGCTCCAGCCTTGCCCGGCCCCGGGGCTTTGCCCAGTGCCCCAGCTGGGAGCAGCCCCTTCCCCTCGCAGCTGACAGCTCATGGCTCAGACACCGGCTTTGGGAACAGAGGTGCTGCAGCACGAGGACGCTGCCGGCTTCGGATACAGCAGCAGCGATATCCCCCCTGCAAGCCCCCCTCTCCTCAGGCCACTGCTGCAGAGGCTGTTCCTGCCTACCCCTGAGCCCCAAAAAACTCAGCTGGGCTTTTACCCCTTGAAAGCAGAGCCGAGGTCTGAGTGAGACCCTGGGCACACCAGAGGGACCCCATCATTCCTCTGTCCAGTGGCCGTCGGCATCTCTAGGACCCTGGAGCGTCGGCCCGAGCTGGGAAACTTGTAGCGGCAGCTTGGTGCGGGCAAAGCTTTTGCCTCGTCTTGAAGCGCGAAATATAATCAGGTCGAGATTTGTCCTTGCAGGAAAAGCCCTGCTCCCTCTTGGAGCCCCCCTGGGTTTCCAGAGCGCTCCCGAGGGAGGGCCGCCTTGTTGGCGCAGTCAGCGGAGCGCTGGAGCCTTTCTCCGTCGAGGGGTGAGGGCTGGCGCTCGTAGGGCATTGTCCTGCCCGGGCCGAGCCCAGAGACCTGCCGCCGTCTCTCAACTCTCCAGCACCTTTGTCCTTCGTGCA
>NW_010248639.1:19495-20084 GCF_000690775.1 Eurypyga helias
TGTCCTTCGTGCACCGAGCGCTCGGTGAGGCTCCTGCCCGCGTCTCCATCACCGCAGGCTCTCGTAGCCCATGCGCCCAGCTGAGAGCTGGCTGAATCGACGGAGAGCGGCAGGAGCATGGCCAGGACATCAACCTCCGCTGGTGCTTCCCATCCTGGAGGCTGGGCCTGTCCGTGGCGAGTGCTCCCGCACCCTTCAAAGCACGCAACCCCAGACTCCAGGTGACAGAGAGCTTCACCCTGGCCCGCGGGGACCTCGGGGGGCTCGTCCTGGAACGCGGGGCTCCCACCTTCGAGCGAGTCCCACTTTTGCGTCTCTCCCCCGAAATAAAAGGGGGGGAGAGAATTCTGCCACGCACGCAGGGTGGGCTGCAGAGGTTAATTAATTATGGTTTGCGAAGCACTCGGCGAGGTAGCGGTGCGCGCCGCAGAAAAGCTGGCGAGGAAGCGAATAATTCCAGCTTCCCGGCAGGGTGGGAAGTGGCATGCGGTAAATAAAGCGAGGGCCACGCGCAAGGGCTGATGGCGGCGGATCCTGTCCTCCTCCAGGTTTGGCCCGGGGATGAGGGGCATTCGGGTCTCGTGGGTGT
>NW_010248640.1:0-18820 GCF_000690775.1 Eurypyga helias
CAGGCTTCCCAATGTGGTAAAAGTGGAATTTAAATATTCTTGGAACCTGTAGGTCTGGGTGATGGAAACCCATTTGATTGTGGCATTACTAAAAGAAGCAATATCCCTACCTGCTCTATAGACTGAGAAATTAGGAGGGAAGTGAGGACTGTGTTCACGGCACCTAGTCCTGTGGCAACACTGGGCACAGATGCATAAAAAACTGACATCACTCGGAATGACCCCAAACCCACCGACAAAGGAGACCTTTTAGCTTGCTTGCAGATCAGTTTCTGATTTTAATTGTGGCCTTTTGCAGTTTGTGCATCTCAGAGAAGCAGAAAGGTTTCTGTTGCCTGTTGGATCCACCCAGAGCCCAGTCCCAGAAGTAGCCTTGTAAGGAATAATCTTACCTCAAAACCCAGGTATGGTAAGAGTTACATGGCTGAGTGATTGTAAGACTTCTCTGAACTTGCAAACGTGGCAGGTTAAACCTTACTGCTGTCTGCAACTTCCTTTTTTAAAAAAATAGCGCTACTTCCCTTGTGTGATCTTTCTACTTCCATGACATAACATGAACGTCAGGAAACACTTTTTGATAGTGGAGGTGACCAAGCACTGGCACAGGTTGCCCACAGAGGTCGTGGAGTTTCCACCTTTGGGAATACTCAGAAGCTGGAGACAGTCCAGAGCAATTGGCTCTAGGTAGCCCTGCTTGGATCTTTGGAGGTCCCTACGGAGCTCAACCATTCTGTGATTCTGTGAAATAGTCAGGAGTCAAAACCAACACTGCCTAATCTTCAGTTCAGCTTTCCTTACGGGCTGGCATGGGAGTCCTAGCTTTGTCTCACTTCAGAAAAATTCCTGTGGTTGTTGCCTAACCTGTATCTTGGTGGTTAGGAACTCTGCTGTGAGTGGAAAGATTGGGCAGGAATCGTGTCTGGAGGATGAGAACATTAAAACTGGATTTTCAGTGTCTCAAAGACTGCTTTAGTCATGGAGCTGCTGTAGAATGGCACTACTTAGTGCTACAATTCTCAGAAAGTGATCGCTTCCACTGCTTTTTTTTGGTAGACTTAGACTTGATCTGTAGGTGAAGGCTGCTTCCAAATATAGTGCTTCAAAGCTACCCATTTCTGGATCATGGTCAGGCACGTAAATACTGAGCTGTTAAGCTCTGTCAAGACTGAGGTATTTCTGGGTAGGTGCAGAAATAGAATTTTACATGCCTCAAGTCTTTAAAACAAAGTGTGCTGACATTCAGGTGCTCCCAAAGTTAGCACAGCAGAGGGGAGCTGCAACTTTGAATTTTGATGCCTAAATTATATGAAAACCTCAGTTTTGATACCCAAATCCTCATTTAGATCCAGCCCAAGGTGTTACTTCCAAAGTCACTGGGAAGGCCTTAAACCAGATTTCTTGTATCTTGCACTCGATGTCATGAACTCTGATTTCAAACAAGAAGACACCTTCCAGGAGAGGGAAGCTAGATTAATAATCCACATGCATTCTGAGGAGTTTAAGGCTCTTGTTGGCCAAAAGGGAAGCCTAAAAGGTGCCCAGGAATCTTCTTGTTTCCCCACTGCCAAACATTATTTGATGTATGTGCTAAACAGCTCTGATAACACGTGCTTGGAAGCACAGCCTAATTTTATACTGGTGCATTCCTTAAGGAATAAACCTAATAACCCACAACTCAGAAAAACAAACCAGATGCTACTGACAAAAAATTAAGACAGATTTTTCCATTAGAAGCTGAAGTTTTATTACAGGATAACAGTACATAAAGCACATCTAAAATCGATGTGTTCAATGCACTTAATAAAGGTAATGTAATATTAAAGGTACAGTTTCTAAGTACAATATAACAACATTCATATTAGAATGAAAATTGGAGTATTTAAAAGACAACATTAAATCTCTTATTTTTACAGTCATATTTACAAATGAATCAAAATACTTTTTTCGGGACTGAGTAAAATAACAAACTTGAGTATAAGCAGGCTATTGTAAGAGTGAGTTGGAAAGGTCCATGAAAGTGAAAAGTTAAGTGACTGGGTAAAGATCATTAGCAAAGGTTTAGTACAATACCACTTTAGTATTCCTCTTGATGGCTAACATTTTATTGTGGCTAGAAAAGGAATTTATACATACTGTACACATAACAGACAGCATATATTTACATGTACAGTATAATTGCATTTAAACTTGTGTGTATTTACAGAAATCTGAGCGTATCACTCAACGAGGTTTTTGAAGTCTATGTGCTTAATCTTCAAACTGGTGTGTATTTGTAATCAGCATTTACTCTGGTCTCATTACGTTGAACATTTAGTAAACAGGGAGCATATATATTAACCAAATGGTTTTGCATAAATATATCAAACTATTAAAATTAAAACAACAGGGGGAATGTGCTTCTGGCATTATGTATAAATTAGTACATACAAATTTAAGAGCGAGTCCTTTTCTCTTTGAAAATATCAAAAGGTGACTTAAATCAACAAGGGAAAATAAAATCATCATGGCTTATATTTAAATAAGATTGTAGCTTCCAGAGGTTTTTATATTGTCCTGATAGTGTTTGCAATTAAACATTCCACTTATGAAAATATACCCATGGTGCAGTAAAGTTTGTATTTATTTTTAGGACAACAGTATGTTTGCTGTTTAAAAAAAATTATTTATATATATATATTCCTTGGATTGAGGGTATAAAAGCAGTGCATGGAAGCCAAGAACCATGGCTTTAAAATTCACTACCTTCTATTATCAAAAAGTGCAGTAAACAGAAACATTGTATTTAATAAATTGCTCAAAAATCTTTGCTAAAGATCTTATAAATTCAGTAATATTACAGAAAAAATCTAATAAATATTTAAAAGGTTAATTACCTCCTTAGTTAGATATTTGATATCCATCAGTTTTTAAGAATTAACATGAAAGCAGTATCTAGAATGAAAGGAACAGGGGATAGGAATACTTTTAAGGGTACATGACTACGTAAATTAAGGTATACATGAAAAATAAAAACAAAACCCCCAGACCTGACAAAACATTGCAAATTCCACTTCTTGATTAACTTTAGTCACTAATGGTTGTCCCTGGATAAGTCTGCATGATTTACAAAGCATATCCAAGGACTGAGTTTAGCCATCCCACCTATCATGGAAGATTTACAGAAAATTCCTATTTACAGTAACTGGAGTTAAGTGTGTAGGCATGGCCTAGTAACATCCGCAGTTTGAGTGCGTACAGATCCTATTTAAAGTGAAGAGGGAGGAAGGCACCCGGCAGAATAACATCTATAAATATCAGATGCAACGACAGGACAGAACTCTCCCAACAAGCCAAATAACTACCTCCCTTTCAGACAGACAGAAATTGTAATTACTTTATACTGGCAGATTAGATGTTTTTCTTTTTTTCTGATACAATACAGGCAGACTGTTTTAGTAACCAAAAGGATAACAAGCTGGACAGAACATTTTTAATAACGTTAATAATTAATAATGTTAATAATGTAGAAAAAAATTCTACATTTGATATCAAGTATCTGTACCGGTGAAGTAATTTTCTCCTTATTAAATATACTATAGAATAATTTATATAATGACACTATGCATTTAAAGAGAAAACCATGTCCCAAATCTTGTACTCTGATACAGGTACTTGTTGGGCATATGTTGGTGTATATATATATATACACAAATATATATATATTTATATATAGTTATACTTGGTGAAATTAACAAGACCCAAAGGTGGTATTGTCTAGGAATAAAAGGGGTTTGTTTGCTTTTGTTCACAAAAGTAACTTATCTAGCACCACACGTCAGAAAAACACAAAAATAGCACACTCTAGTTCTAAACAGCTATGTCTAAAATAGATTATATAGTAAAACAGATATTATACAGCATAATGTGGTATTCGATAAACAGATAAATATTTGCACTGTGTAGGCTGTTTATAGTATAACTTTATCTATACAGAATGAAAGCAAAAAGTTAACTGTATAGAGGTGAGCAGAACAACATTAAATATTATGACTCCAAAGCAGAGACAAAGTTAGAGTTGAAAGAATAGAGCAAGATAAAATGTTTACAGGCCATTACAAGTCCTTAAATTAGTAGTAAAATAAGGAATCGGTTGCTCAAGTTTAAGAAAGCAGTAAACAAGAGATTGCATTTACATGCAGATGTCTAAAACTTGTATTTCTTTTAAATCTATGCACAAAAAGTCATTTGTTTTTATTGCTTGACATTCAGTTATGGCTAGAGTATTTTTAACCTTTTTTGTTGTACTTTGGAAACAAGAATATTGTTAAAGGTGCCATAAAAATGGACAACATTGAAAACAGTTTGCAAATAAACCACCTAACACTGCAATTCTTTATACATTTTTAAAAAGCCTTGTCTGGGGTTTGTCATATGTTAAATATATTTAATCTGGGAAAATACATTGTAGCTTGAAGCCTCCCATTGGCCCAAACATCCAATACAAAAACACGTCTCCAGAAAAGGAGCAGGCAGACAATACAGTTACATATAAAGAAGCAGCCAGTTAATGTCCTAATAGTTCAAATGCTCACCACTGTTCTGTAACTTGTTTCTAAATCAGTGTAGAAATGAGGAACATTTTGGATTTAGAAAGGTGTACAGTACATATGCCTTTTTGTGAAATAAAATTCACTGTATTGCTTATGAATTCTCTGCATTAGATAGAGATAGCATTACAGATTGCAAGTTCCTGTAAAGTTTGTGCATCTACATTAAGACTTCGTGGGGTAGGTAATTTAGGGTAGCGTTTCTCAAACCGAAAGTCACAACCATTTGAAAGTTGCCAAAGCGTTTGGATTATTATCGCAACACCGTGTCAGGCAAACGTAGCTGGGTTCTATGTGAAGTGTAGCAGCGTGGTTCTCCAGCGCAGGGCGTGTGGTTGTGCTGGCTGCAGACGAGCGCGCCGGTCAGGGAACTCGTCCCACTTACTGGTGCAGCTCAGCCTCCCCGGCCTGGAGGAGCTGGAAGAGCTGGCTGTTGGCTGCAAGCGTTTGCAGGAGCCACGGAGTTTCTAAGTACTAGCAGCAGCTCAGTTCCTTCAGTTAGGAAATGCTGCCAGTATTTACAGCTGGTCTGTACTCCCTGCCCCAGAAAAAGTTAATTCCAGCACAGAGTGCCCTATGAAGAAATACAGCCCAGAGGGATTGTGCTTTCAGAAAGCTTGAGAAACACTGACTTATAGGAAAACAAGTATACAAAGGACATATAAACACCAAAAACATGCAGATGTTAACAAAAAGGTGTGATGTCACACATCAAGTTGAACAACTTGATTGTGAAGTTCAGCTTGAAGAAGTAGTAAGATTATGAGGGAAGACATACAAGTGAATATTGTAGCAGAAGAAATGAACGTATGAGTATTGATCTGAAGCCTTTATCATATTTTGTTTCTTATTTGGATAGCCTACTTATTGCTATAAAGTTATTGCTATATTCTACCCGTGATAAAGGCCAAAAAAAAAAAAAATCAACAGCAACATTACATATGAAAAAGGTAGAATACAGCTTTTATTTTGATGTTAAAATTCTATTAAATACCTGAATAAAGTTCCAAAGATGGACTGTGTATATCCTAAATGTTACGTATTTTTCCCCTCAAGTCCAGTGACTTAGCACTATTTAGTGAGCTATTATCACAGTACTAGGATTAAAGCACATACTGCAACGATTTTTAAATAAATACTCATCTAAATTTTAAAACTTTTCTTTTTGTTGTTGTATTTGGTATCTGTATACATTTGCCCTCATTTCCACCAAATGATTTACTGCCAGGAATATTTAAGCGTAAAGGAAATAGGAAACTAAGATTCAAATATATTAATGGATGAAACTTCTAAAGTAATAACTATTGGTACTAATAATGAAAAAATAATTCTAATAGTTTTATTTCTCCAGCTAAGGAAAATAAAGGTGTTTCTTCTGTGCAATCTGAATCAGCTAGCACAGGTAGAATTCATATACTGAATAGTCAAGAGAAAATTACTTATTATTTTAGGATATTTGATAGTAAATGCTGTTTCTGACATACATATTATTAAGTTTATCTACATCGGGGAGTTTAGGAATGTGTAGAGAAATAAAATACACATTGCTTGCACAGCTCATACTGTGCAGCCTGTTGTCGTCAAGTACAGACTGGGGAATGACTGTGCCAATCCAAAAAAAGATACTGTGATGTTTGGATCACCCCACTACATAATTCAGACATCTTGTAGATTGTACATATTAACAGCCTCTTGAATGGATACGCAAGTGTGTAAAGAACAGGTTCTATCGTGAATCAGCAATAGGAATTTTCTTCTACTGAAGATGCCAGGACACAAACTGATCATGCTCGCTAAGCAGCTGTCTGCCTGGGAAGGCCATTCCAAGCTAAACTCGACCATCGCCTTGTAAAACCGTAAGAAAAACCGTCATTCTATGATTCTATGATTCTATGAAAGGTTTCCCTATTTATTCAGCAACCTAAAGTAAACAACTAGAAGCCATATACCCTGTGAAAAAACCCTCAACCTAAGATACTGGAGAACTGATGCTTTTTGCAAGAAGACGGACATGTTTGCTGGCGAAATTCACTCTCTTCCCAATCTAACCAGTCTTGAAATCTTGCTCATTTTGTTTGTAGTTGCTTATTTTCTTTTCTACTTGCATTTTCAAAGGAATGTGAAGCCAAGGCTAAACAAGGCTAATTTGGACAGGCTTCCAGAATCCTACAGTTTGGCACTTGGAGACTTCCTAGACATTGCTGGTTTTGGTGCCATTGCAATCACTTGGCATTGCTGCCTTTGATGTACTAGATGTGAAAAAGTCTTCAGCCTCCGAGTTTCTTTCCAGTCAGGTTTTCTGCTTCACCAGGAAGCATGTGCAACAACACCACATCTGAATCGTGCTTGTATTCCTGCAGATCGGTTCCTTTCTATGTGACTTCACTGCCAAAACCAAATCATTACCTCGTCATTCTTACTGTACTATCACAAACTTGTTTGTTTTCTTTGACAAGAATTTAAACACCCAAACCCCATTTTCTATTGCAAAAAAACTGAAATTGAACTAGAAAAACCAGTCCTGTCGTTATAAAAATATCCAGAGGGTACTGAAATTAATTAATTTGTTTAATGGGTCAGCATTAGTTCAGTTTCTAAAATACAACTGCAAAACCTTTGCACGGTTTGGAGTACTTTGTTTTGAACAAAAAGACGACTGAAGAGCAGCAGTACTGCAGAACTGAGTAAGAAGGAGGCACGCATAGAGCATTTAGTTAAATATCCAGTTCTCGTGTGCCTGGGCGGGGGAGGGGGGGAAGGGAAGAAATACTAGCATATTTTTTAAAAGTAATTTGTTCCACCAGTAGTACTGGCCACCCTGTTGAAGAGTTTTAGAAGATCCCTGAGCACATTAGTTTCTGACTCTTAACCCCAGCTCCAAAATGATAGGGCTCCTGTTGTTGATAACGAGATGGATTGTCATTCACAGTTAAGTCAATCATAAGGTGCTTATCTATTTACCCTTTTTTTCACCAATCAGCACAAAGAACTGTCAGAAAATAACTTTTATTTTTCTTTTTTAAATAATAAAAGGGCACAAAATTTAAACAATCAATGTTTTGCGACAGTGGTTTAGGATTATTATCTGGCTGCCCCTCAACAACAGACAAGTGATTCAATCGACATTCCTTAGCAAAAAAAAAAAAAAAGAAAAAAAGAAAAAAAAAAAAGAAAAATCCTGTACAAATAAATGTTTTTCCCTGAGGGATCAAGGTTACACCCGCAAGTGCTCTATGTACATATTGCACTGTAGAGGAATGAAGAACATGTGCAAAAAAAGCAACGATGATTGAAGCTTACTAATCAAACCGTTTAATCGTGACTGCTATGTCATCTTGCATTTTGGAATGTCGGAACACAGCTATTCCTTTAATCTAAAATGTAAAAAACAAAAAAAAGAAAGAAAAAGAAAAACACACCTATACTATGGCACATTCAATGAAATAAAAAGTTTTCCAAAGACAAATAGACAAATTCCATCAAGAAAATAATACAAAGTTCGTTCATTTGTTTTTTTTCGTTTTTTAGAAAAATTACATTACTTTCTTTCATTGTTTCACATTACAAAATTTTTTTTTTTTAATGTTTACACAAATCACATTTTATTGCAGGAATATTTCAAGTGCCATCAAACATTTATAGAAGGGTTAAAAAAATAGAAGTCTCTCTAAAGTGGTCCAGACAAGGCTTTGTATAGAATAAATCTTTTTTCCACCTTCTATTTTTGACTTAAGTATTTTGAATACATTTTCTTTATTCCATTGACACTTAACAGCCTAGAAGCAGCCACTCACACGTACCCACGCACATATTCCTGTGCGTGCACAAATGTACTCACACACACAGGTGCACACACACACAGATATCTTGGTATCCGTAAGATAGATAAGCTTTAATAAAGAACAACCAAACTTAAAAACAGCCTCCCTTTTCACCTAATCCCATAGTTTTAAAAATGTCAAACAATGCTGGAGATGTTGAAGTAAATTAGGATGGTTCATGTGACAGTGTACTGTACGTTCTCTTTCCTAGAAGGCCCAAAAACCTCTCTGTGGATAGATGTAACACCCAATGAAAATATCTTTGCAGACTTTAAGGAACGGATCGTTCACAACTGATGTATTACATATTCCTTTATCTTCAGCTCTCTTCATGTTTTTATTTGTAGCAAACTGGCAGATTATGAAAATACTCATGTGAATAACCGCAGACCCCAAGTGTGCTTTTAACTGAGTGTTCAGTCAATCACCTGATACCAGGCCGTAGTTCCAGGGGTTCTGCAGAGCGCACTTCCTCTGCTGCGCTGGGCTCTTACATGACCAGCCACTCGGACGTCCCCTTTCATAAACGTCTCCATGGTGACAGAAGTCTTACCAGAACATCTGCCATGCTGTATCCCTGTCCCCCCCTCTATGAAGGGCAAGACAAAACCAGTGTTCTATGGCCAAGTGCAATCAGGAGAGCAGAGCTGCTTAGGGTCTGTGTGCACAGCCTGATTTAACAAGGTGCCAGTGCACAGGAGCCCCCATGGGCAGAAATGACAGCACTTTCTGGCCTGGAAGATCACGTCACAAGCTGTCTTCAAATACAAAGGGCTTTTGGCTAAGGCCCTGTCTGGAACCTTTTTATGGTTATGCATTTTATTAGTAAATGCTCCAAAAAGGTCTGCTGTCGATGACTTATGGGTGTCAGTATGCTGGACTAGATACCAAAAAAATGGTTGGTAAAGCACTAATATTCATCAGGAAAAGGTAAGAAAAGGATGTGACTGAGAGTTAATCCCCAAATATTTTGCCTGGTAGTCTACTTATTGTCAGAAGTAGGAGTTGTAACTCACTCTATAAAAAGTACAGGTCTTAGGTCAATATTTGTTAGTTGACACTGAAATTAAGTTTAGTTGATCTTTACAGGACTAGCACCTAAGGCTGGTCACATTCAGAAAACACCTGTTAGTTAAAAGGATTGCTTTAAAAATAGGATCACACATTGGAATGAAAGTACCATATCATGGCAGTTACTCCAATAAGGTAAACAATGATTCTAGGAAAAGTGTTTCAGTGGGACTGGAGAGAGCACGTGCTGGACTGTGAGCCACCTCTGTGGGAGCAGGCAGGATGGAGCACTAAAACGACAGCTCGATGGACCTTTTCGAAAAGCTCTCTCATGCCTAGATCCCCCCTCCCACACTCCGGAGGCCTACTGCTTTGAAGGGGAAACAGACGATGCTCTGTTCTCCCCCTCCTTTCAAACCACAGAGATGAGTGACAGCTGTAGGCTTCCCTGATGTGGCAGACTATAAATTTTTTAATAGGATTCGTGGCTAAAGGTCTCAGTTTGGCCCCAAATGAAATATGTTCAAATCACAGAATAAACCCATTTGTCTTGTAACAGCCCACTGACGTAATTTTCCTTTTTAAGATGGGCTTCAGTGTGCTTCTACTTATTTCCATTATTTCTCAACAACTATAACGTATGTAAGAGATTGTTTATCCCTGGATATTAAAGCAGTGCAAGCGCATTCTGTCTCACTCCTTTTTCTTTTCTAAGTTTCTGGCTTTTTCTTGTGTACTTCACCAGAAACTTAATTTGTGTAGGCCTACAAGGCATCCAGTTACACATCTTCATCTCATCCAAATCAGTTATGCACCTCTGGCTCAAACAGCCACAGTTTATTTTGTGATGTCATTTACTTTCAATCCCCTTCCTTCAGAACTAGGCTTACTTGCCAAATTTGATCAGAGACAGTGTTCTTCCTAAAGGGAGTGGTAATTAAAATAAATACCGCAAGATTCGGCTTATTGGTTGGTGATGCAATACGGGAATCACAATTTCAGAACTGCAGAATGCAGATCTATGACATGAATGATTTCCAGGCATTATACAGAGTACAAAACAACGCTTTCTGGCAACAGCGTGCCCTTACTTCATTAGTCTGTCCTCGTCTGATAAAGTGCATCTTTTTAAATAAGGAGAGCAGTGGATTTCTCTGTTCAACTACCTGAAATTAAACTACTGGATGCTGGAAGAACATCAGTCAGTGTCTCATCTCGCTGAAAAGACCTCCTTGTGGGTTTTGATAGGCTAGAGTTTGGAGTTTGAAAACATTGTTTACGATATGGAGTACAAAAGTGTGTAATACTATGTATAAAAATTACTTTTCCACATACATGTCATACACACATACTTTTACTGTAGATACAGACTTGAGGAAATACCTTCAAACCTGGATTTATGTTGGGCAGAAATACACTTTGTTTGACAGCTTTATTTTCAAGGATGCTGTGTTACTCATTTGTACATGGTCTGTAATTGCTTGGTTTAACTCTGACCACGGAAACCCAGCACCTTTGAAAATGAGGCTTCTGACTTGTGCACCTAAATTTGAATTTAGGCATGTAATTTTAAACATCCAGGTTTGAAAGATTCAAAAATAAAAGTACCTTTGAATTTAACAGCTGAAAAGCTTGCGTTTAATTTAGAAAATTGTCATTAGTTTTCAACTCTTCAAAAAAAATCTGTAACCATTTCAGGATATGACCAGCCTCTCTTTAAAAGTAACATGGAAAACAGCAGCATAAATACCTCCCAATGTACCAGTACCTGCCAAACCTTTTTCAGTTAAACTTGAATTTCTGGTGCACATGCAACACAACAATGAACACGCTAGCATTTAATTTAAAGAAAAAGGTGCAAAATGAAAGTGCCTTATCAATTCAACAAGAAAAGCTATACCAGTAACTACATTTTATATTAATTAAAACAATATATAAACAATATCTCTTTTGCTATATATAGTCTTCATGCCCATTTACCCTGTAATATATTATAATGCTATTGTTGCTATTGCTATGGACCCTTTTCATGCCGTTCTGTCTACTGGCAAACAGTGGTAGGTGAAAAAAATCGTCCTTCATGAAACAATGAGCAAGTTGTGCAAACTGATGCTGAAATCTCTGCAATGCACACCAGTCGCTGATTACTAGGTGGACTCTCTGTTCTGATCAACAAATTGATTGTTCTGTCAAAAGTCTGGGCAGTGAACTACAAGAGAAAACAACCTTCTGACATTAGTACCCTCAGTCTGTGTAAACAGAGGTCAAGGATTGAGAAGCTGAGACAGAAAAAGGGTCCATATTGGTAGGCATAATGGAAATCATATGCATGAGAAAAACAAGTTCAACTTTGTTTCATTGTTTCCCATCCTTCGCCTGACCCCGACCGCCAAGAGATGTGCAGTGTGTTGGCTCCCTAGGTCTGTGCAGGGCCATATAAAGTGTCTTGGTTTTCTTTTTTTTTTTTCTTTTCCTTTCTTTTGTTTTAATGTTTGTACTTCGGACATTCTAGAAGTGCTTAGGTGATACGTTTACCCATCAATTTGCATCGCTGGCTCAAATTCTGAAGTGAACAACTCCTTGTAAAGTGGAGGAAAATGAAGTCGTACAATGTCTGGGTATATTGCTTTAAATGCCATAAGCTTTTCTGTATGTCGTCCACACAGTGCTCTTAAAGTAGACACTTTGCATATTAACTGTAAAAAAATGAACAGAAGTCATACGGTCACACATATGGAACTAGGCCTCCCAGTCTTGCCCTTAGGATTAAAGCTCTCCCAAACACTTGGAGTTCACCTCAATTGTTTACCTTAACAATGACATTTCAGATGTGTAATCATGGATGTTTGTTATGTTAGATTAAAAGGAAAAAAGGGGAACCCACTAAAAAGCTCTTTAAGTAACGGTTTAATGCTGTTTGTGAAATAGTATCTTCTTTAAGTTCCTGGGAAAATGTATCATTAGGCTTCCTTTACTCACTTGCCTACCAAGCAGTGGATTGATACAGAAGTATTTCATGGCTGGATCTTCATCCATGAAACTTAGTCATTCTCTGGGAAGAGTAGTCCTGACTACTTTTAGACCCACTGTGAATATTATGGAGGGAGCTGGCAGTGCAATAAATTAGGCTTTTTTAATTTATGCCAAATAAGGTAAAAAGGAACAGACCAGAAAAATCTGTACTTCAAAAATATCACTTAGTGAGTAAATGATTAGTATCAAAGTACATGGAAGAAACTTTCTTCCCACAAAGGTATCCAAAGTATTGGAAAAGAATTACTTGAGCTAGGGTTTGAAATAAGGACAATCTGCAAAGCCTGGGCTGGACCATTCTGCTTTTGTTGTACTGAATCCTGTGGTGTGTAACTCAGCAGAGGCTTTCCGACTGTGTGGAATTCTACAAGGACCTACCTCTGTAAGAAGTGCCTACCCTTCCCTAGTTCTTCAGATTTCTTCTTTTTTTTTTAACATCATACCACTTTTCCATTTTTGAAAAATTACATGCAGATGCAATTGAAGATGTAATTGGCATAATACAATGTAGTGTCTCTTTTCCTAGGCATCAGTATTTGGAAGAACTGCTGAGAAAAAGGCTGTGTGGGGAGCTTCTCATGGAAGCCTGAAAAACAAGGTTAGTTGGGGTATTGCATGTTACAACACCTCAGTTGCCATGCAGGCAGGGTTTTCACGAGGATTAAGGCACGCATCTTGTAGAACGTAAATACCGTTCTGTGTGGCAGAAACGTTGTGTAGGAGAAATAAGATAAAAACTGTCATTGCTTTTCCTGAAGTTCAACACTAAAATACTTAGTCTCAGACCATTTTCAACCTGGTTCCCTAGGACATCATCATTTCACCTCTTCTGGTTTTTAGTAAAAAGTTTCAGCTAAGTACCTTGATTCTGAACAAACAATTTTGGGTTTATAAGTAACAAGCTAACTGCATAAAAGCTTTTACACCATAGTTAGGATACCATTCAGAAGAAAGCATATTTTCAGAGTCATGTGACATGGCACAGCATGGTTCTTACCTTTGTTAGAATTCCATCTTCTCTGTGGTTCTTCTGTAGGACGTGCTGAAGTGCTAGCTGGATTTTCTGTTGGAGTTTTTCAATTTTTACTTTCTCCTGAAGCCACGAGCGATCTAAATATAAATGGAGTTAACACCTCTAGTACTGCACATCAATCACAGTGCACCAGGAAGTACTGTGTTACTGATTCATCTTTCTTCTTGGCAACCTTCCTTCCACTCCTTACACACTCTTACAGAAAATGAGTTTCAAAATTAATATGTTTCAGAGTATATTTATTATGTGCCTCTAAAGTTACTTTTATAAAGCCCTTAATTAAAAGAATGCAATGTATCTGAGTAAGATTTATTAATCATTTGCTAACAAGGTCTGTAAAATGCTGGGTATTTACAAAATGAAGCTAGCAACCTTTTAGTGGGAAATTAATCGATCATGTAATGAGCATGTAGATGGAGTGGATCTTCTTGCTAAGGTCTACAGTGACATACAGAAAACTCAAGAAGGGAATACTCAGCTTTAAAAAAAAAAAGCAGCTCCTAAACTTTGTAGCAGAAAAGTATTATGAGCTGCTACACCCTCTGTGGGGCAGAACTGTGGGTCTGTGACTTACACACTAAGACAAAGGGCTAATATACTTCTGATCTGGCAAACAGCATGAGAATATATTTATGATAATCTCAATAAAGCCACTGTTGCTAACAGACTCTTCCACCCCCACTCCCGAGACCGCTAAGGTGCAGTCTAAAACCAGAGCGTTTATTTCCTTGCGTGTTAAGCCAGACACAGACTGACTTTCTGCACCGGTATCTTGTTTCACCTGACCTACTAAGCCTTCCCAGAACCTGGAGTACTGTGCGTATGTATCCACTTGAGATTATTACATTACTTGAGTCGCAGATATGGTAGACCCAGGCTGACTCTCGGGTGCCATGTGTATCTGGCCCCATGATTTTTACTGTACCTGGTTTCATGATGGGGACACATACCTAAGCTACCTTGGTACCTTTGTACCACACCAGAATGGCAATCCTGCTTAGCAGACCTGAGGTGACACTGGAAGCATTCTGTCATGTGCTGCTTGCAAGCCGGCTATGGAAATTCAGTGGCTACCTTCTGCCTAGCTCGCCTAGGTTGGCCCAGTGGTCCTTCTCACATGCATTTAACTGAGTCCTCAACAAGGTAAAATTTTGGAAAACAAGGGCTTAGATTTCCAACTTAACAAACTTCTTCCTAAATTCTCAGGTTTTAATGTGTTTATTAAAATAAAAATTTTGGTCATGGAGGAGACACTCGGAAAGATGATATTTCACACTATCTGATATTCTTAACATTATCATTAAAAATACTTCAAAATAAAACCAATCTCTACCAAATAAACCTAGAGCAAGCCTTTATTACTTACCTGCTGACATTAAAACAAACGCAGAAAACAAAGCTATCTCATCTTCTGTCAGGTGCATAGAACATAAGCTTTTTCCAAATTCAAACACAAAACTAATGAAGTCTTCACAACCTGCCAAAAAGAAGGTACAGCTCATGCCACATTGCTTACAACTACTTTAGAGCTACAGTAGTTGATTTATTCTGATGGAGGTGAAAAAGACTTCTTAGGTGAATGGTGTTCTCCTTAAGGACTGTGGAGCGATGGCAGCGCGATCTCCCTCATATTTACACTTACCACCCCAGTCCCACGAGTCCCCAGCTACCACACCAGGGCAGCCGGTATTGTGAAGGTTTTGCATGCTGTATCTTTTCCACATTTGGTTCTTCCGGGGTAAATATGGACAAAGCTCAAGCCATTTTCAAGCTCAAAATTGGTTTAGCTTTGCTTCTGTTCTAAGCGGAACTGGCTCATGTCGCTGTAGACTGGAGGTTTGAAATGTGTACTTGAAAAGTGCTGATTTTAAGACACAGAAAATATGGCACAGAGAAGTAGGGGGGGGAAGCGAGGCATACAAGGTACATGCAGAAGCAAAGGGAGAAGCTGAGGTCTGAAAGCTTTTCATGCAGAAAAGGGACTTGGTCTCCTTTCATCCATCCTCTTGCTCACACAGCTGTAAGTCAGGTTACCGCTGCTGTTGCACATGCTGTTACACAGTTGGCGAAAGTGGAGCCCTGCTTTGAAGGGGATTGCAACCTGGAGGAAGAGGGCTCTCCTCTGCACGTCTCAGCCCCAACCCAGCCTAAACTTCTGCATGTAGTTGGTGACAGAATAAAGTTCTCTTTCATGGGAACCCACACCTGATACTTCATTCTCTGAATGGTTTGCACGCAGACCTGGTACCGTGAGGAGTTTTAGAAAAGCAGAGAATACTTCAGTCACTGTACAGCATTCTCTGCCGCCGTATTTTCAATGCCCCCCAAAATGGCTTGCATCCCAAATCTATACCCAGTGAAATGCATCCTTTTAAAATTAGCAAAAAAATACAGAAAAAATCAAAATAATAAGCTGTGGTTTAATAAAAATAGCGATTTATAGTATTTTACCTGCAAATAACTGGACTTGCATATTACAAACACTATGAACATGTGCAAAGCAGTACCATCAGTATAGCCAAAATAAGCTTAAAATCTGCTGCCTTTTCCACAAGATACATAAAATGTTACACTAGATGTGGCTTCTGTTCTCAACAGGTGTGCCCAAACTGCTCTCCTCCACTCCGAGTGCTGAATTCAACACCAGCAGGTCCTTCTCTGCATAGAGTTACAGGTGTTTTAACTCCTGACATCCACTTGGCCTCCAACAGCCAGCATGACTGCTTACCCGATAAGCAGTCGGAGCTCTGCAACTCTTTTATTTGAATATTGTATCCTGAATTTTTCAAAGCAGCTGTCCCCTTGGGTTTGGTGTTTTGTTTTTGGGTTTGGTTTTTTTTTTTAAGATACCACACTTGACATTTCCTTACCTAAGGACTTGAAAACCTCTGGGCTAGCGTACTTGCCATCAAAGTAGACTGTGTTGTTCTGGGAGTCAAAGGCACGGCACATTCTGATGAACACAACCTCTAAAGACCCTAAAACAGAAACAGTGTATGTTTGACTAGTTAGGTAGAGACTTCAGTTGCAAAGAGCACATGAGGATTTAAAAATTCCCTATGCTCTGCATTCACTATCAGTTAAATAGGGTAGTAGGTTTCTGAGGTGTCACAGAGCATAGTTTGATTTGCTAGTAGAATTAAAAGAACTCCCATAACCCCCTTTAGAAGTTTCTGCTAAAGCAACTTAGTTAATGCTAATAAACAAAAACTTTTATTAGAGTAATGAAGTCTCCGAAGTCAAAGCAGATCACTTAGATTTACGTTCACAAAGCTTTGACAACTTTGTCCGGCATTTGTAAACTGCACTACTTCTACAACATCTTGTATAGAACAATCTGGATTTTCACCTTGAAATACATTATTCACTATTAGTAAGCCAAAATAAAAAGTTTGAATCCAACTTTTCCACTTTACACCCTCCTTTCTCCCTTTGTTCATAATGAAGCTTTCTAACTCATTCAATCCGGAGTAACTTAGGAGGTATGTAAATTCAGACACAGACAATTTGTAAGGTTTTTCCCTTGCATTATTTTAAATGATCATTTTACAACATGTGTATGTGTATACAATCCCCATATACAAGTAACGCCTTCCTCGGTCAAAAACTGTAAGAAGCAGACCTTAAAACTGACCCACATACCTGCTTTTAAAAGCACAATTTGATCGTTTTGACACAGTTCCATAAAGCCATCAATGCGTTTGGCAAATTCCACTACATACTGTATAGCTTCCGTTATTTTGACTGCGCATAACTGCCACATTACCTCTCTTTGCTGTTTGAGAGAGAAGAAAGATTGCAAAAATTACTAACCAAGGTTTGGAAAGCCCATTTTCATAATGTAACACTGAGCTGAAAAAAACCCCAAGAGCGGAGTGAATTCCCTCCAGCACTCCTGGCTACAGTCTGCTTATAAGACATTAGGGGAATTAGCCTCAAAAGCAACGCCTCATGTGGACGAGTGACAGTGCAAACGTAAGGCTTCTGCAGTGATGTCAGAAGAGATCCAAGTTGGAGTGTTTGAATTAATAAGCCAAAGATGTCAAAGTATAGTGATTCTGGTCATTTCAGTGGGAATTTTATTCGCTGCATCAAGGAGGAATGCTTGTTCACACTAGCAGTGCACAGTCATGTTTCCCTCTCAACTTCCGTATTCTGTACTGCACGTAAATTATCTAACTACCTCGTCTTCATACGGATATGTATAAAGATGTGCACATGTGAAGGTCATCTTGTTAACAACACAGAGAAGGCATGCAAGTAGTGATTTTTTTTGATATGTTGATAATAATTCAGAACGAAATTACCTAACGAGTGGCAATAATTATATTATTAAAGGTTAAATATTTGTTCTGTGGAAATGAAAACTACGTTTAAAGAACAGTGTGCTTTAACAGTGCTTCCCTGGACAGTTTTCCAGAAGTAGCCATTTGGTAGGAGTTTGTGGAGGGAAGGCATGCTGGAAATACAGGCACTGATTAAATCCCACAGGAGGCGCTGGCGGAACGGCAGCACCGTGCTGCTGTTCGACGGGCAAGACTGTGCGACCACGGTAGCATGAGTCAGGGCTACAGCCAGGCCAGGGCTGGGAGTCCGACAGGTTGGTGTTTTGTAAGCACCGCGTGGAACAGGCCGTGTAAAATTACAGACCCTGGTGGCTTCAGCTTTTGCTGTTGTTGATCCAGGAGACTACAAATTAAGAAATGAAAATCACATGCCATTTCGGGTTGAAAAAATTTCTCTGGTTTCTTGACCTTGTTTGTCAGTCACAGGCTGATCGATTTTAGGGGCATGCCTTTGCCCTTCCTGTACGTGCAAAAATCACAAATGCAACGGCTGTCCTAACCATCTTGCTGCTTATGCATCCAGTGTATTATTGTTCTGAAACCACACAAAAAATACACATTCCTGAGAGTAAACAGAAAGCAGTGAAAAAGTGCATTTTGCAGTGTGTTATGGGAATACCACGCTTCAAAAAAGAGCATGCCGTAGTTTGGTGTGCTTTTTTACCTTGTTCTGGTAGTTCTCAATCTCTTCCTGCAGAAAAGTCTGCCATGTTATCTGCTGTAACTCCTCTCTCAAGTACTGGCAAGTTTCCATGTGGGACTTGGAAATGTTCTGTGCGAGATGTTCTAAAGGGAAGACCGGAAAGTGACACACGTTAACACTGCCGAGCTGCACCTCCAGACACCACAAAGCCAGCACATTCCAGCTGCCACAGGGGGCCGGGAGGGGGCGACGCTTTAGTTTCAGGCCTCGCTGGGCCCAGACGGCGGCGAAGGCACGTCCCCAGACCGCGGAGCGCAGAACGCAGCGCGGCGGTCCCTGCTCGCGGC
>NW_010248641.1:0-955 GCF_000690775.1 Eurypyga helias
ATTTTCCCCTTTCGAAATGGCAGTGCCCGAGCCGCATCCCCCACAGATGAGGACAAAAGTGACCTCCCCTCCAAACGCACAAGGCACCCAACACGCTCACGCGGGCAGCAGCTCAGCTGGGAATCTTACGCTTTGCACCACAGCTTAAAATAACGCGAAACCTGGAAGATCCCATCCCTACCCTCCAGCTATGACCTAAAATGAGAAGCACGGCTAGGCAAACTGCAAACTACTTAATACGTAATTTTATTTTGCAAGGGGCCTGCTAACAAAAATGTGGTGAAGTTTCCTGGCTTAGGAAGCACACCCAAGTAAAATACCAGCTGTCCAGATAAGTGAGCTGGGGAGGGGGCGGAGGGAGGGAGCACTTCGCGAAATATTTTCCCATAGTTGGTGTAGTCAGGGGAAAAAAAAAAAAATTATCTGCGTGCGAAGTAGTAAGCATGCATTTGTCTCTTTTCCCCTCTGGTGCCTGATCAAGGCCCCACACTCTGCCATAGATGTTCTTGTCCCTCCTTTTAGGATCATTTAGTGTTTTTTTCTAAAAGGCAGTGGAGGGAATCGGTGTCATTCCCCCCCAAGCGATGCCCTGGCACAGGCTTGAGTTTTGCTGGGGACGTGTTTCTTTTTCCTCATGTTCTTTCTTTCCTAAAGAGAAAGCTCAGCTCAGTGCCCCCAGTGTATTTATTTCTCCTATCTCAGGGAAGAGCTGCTCGCGAGAAGCGGATCCCTTTTATTCTTACTACCTTCTGCAACGTGAATAGCTCTTTATTTACAGTGTTGGAAGAGTGTTATTACGGCACGAAGGAGAACACCAGAACAACACTTCTCCGACTGAAATCCAGAGCGATGGGAGTCACCTCTCCTGTCTAAACTCCTAACTGGGGCCTTTCCGAGAAAGACAAAAAAAAACCCACGGGGAGGGGGAAAAATAGGGGGGGAGGAGAAGGGAGAA
>NW_010248642.1:0-1651 GCF_000690775.1 Eurypyga helias
ACCCCCTCGTCAGCCAGCCCAGGCGTGCAGCGGTGGGCACCCACCAGCGCGGCACAGCCCGGCACAGCTCCCACCGCCACCTCCAGCTGTTCCGCCGCGCCGGATGGGCTTTGCCCTGCGCTCCTCCCTGCTGGGGTTTGCCACAAAATCGTGGCTTTTTGCGTTATTTTGGTCTCCTGACTCCCACAGTAGCCATAAGCAGATGCACAAGGGTGTGCAGGAACATGTCAGGGTGTTTGATCCCCCCCTAATATTTTGTGTTTGAGCCCTCTGATAGTTTTCTTAGTGTCAGTTGGTTTTGGCTCAGGGAGTTTCCTGAGCCTGATGTGGTTTGCTCACCCCTCTTTTTGTTCCTCATCCACTCCCCTCACTACATGAGGTTTTCTCCACCTGCATCACCCATGGGGAAGGATTTCGGTAGCTTGGCTGAACCCTACATGGGAAAACCCATTTAACTGCCTCCAGCCCTCGCACTGGGAAAGCCGGTACTTGCAAAGGTATTAAAATCCCACTGCGTTGCCCAAATCACCCCCTCGGCACCTGGAAAAGGAGGAGATGATGGGAGGGCGGCTCCGCTGCCTGCAAACCCCTCACATGCTTCACAGGCGTTGGATTTCGGTGTCTTGTCGCATCTGGAAAGGCTGGAATTAAAGTTGCATGTGTGTCGTGTCGCACGGTCCCGGTGCGGGTGTACGGATGTGCATCCACCCCCGGCCTCCAGCGCGGCGTGAACGAGAATCGCTCTCACGCCGAGCCCAAACCTCTCCCCGTGGCCTCGCGGCGATGCGCAGCTCGTGGCAGGGACAGGCCCGTCCCCTGGCCCCAGCTGGGACTGATGGCACTGCCAGGCTCGTTGGGGTAGTTAGGGGTGTCGGGATTTCTGCTTTTGCTTGGGGAAGAACGCTCTCTCCAAAACAGCCCTGCCCCAGTTCAGCCGGGCTGCGCTCGGAGCCCTCTGTGGACGCGTACAGACAAGTTAGCCATGGGTTGGAGCCGATATTCCACTCGGTCATGCCCAGTTAGTCCAGGAGGAGTAAAATAAGGAGCAAAAGAGCAAGAAATGCACTTAAAAAATGACCAGCATCTCGGAAGTGACAGCGCCTGGGAGCAGAAGGAACAAACCAATCTCCGGGAGGAAAAAGCGCTGGCGGCACCAGAACCAGACTGGGAGCAGGGGATGGCCGGGGGTCCCCAAACGAGGTGATGGAGGAGCCGCTCGCTCGAATAACGCCGGCGGCAGAGATGGAGGCGCCTCTCAGGGCCCATTAGGAAGTCATCAGTATTGCCCGGGCACGGCTCCTGCAGGGGTGCACGGGCTGACGGCAGCGTTTGCCCCGTGTTTGGGTGGGGGGTACAGGGGGGGTGTTTGAGCTATGGAGGGGCCGGATGAGCAGTGGGGGAGGGTGGATCTTGCTCGACACTTTTGCTGGCAGTTCTGCGCCCTTTTTTCCCTGACCTAGCTGTCAGTCCTAATATTGCTGTTAATTAGAGCACTCATGCAGCCTGAGCGGTGGCAGTCCTGTCATTAGCCGTGCGCGTGGTGGAGGCCAGGGCTGATCCGAATATGTATCCCGGCGTCCTCGCTGGCACAGTCTGCGCTGGGGGTCGTGCTCGTCAGTGCTCAGGTACCGGTAACCATCGGCTGGGCCGG
>NW_010248642.1:1694-6073 GCF_000690775.1 Eurypyga helias
CCAGCACAGCCTCTGCTGAGTCAGCAGGTTCCTGGCTCGGGGTGAGTCAGGACAAAGCCCCCCCCTACCCACGGCTGTGCCCTGGGAAGAGGGGTGCTGCCGGGGTGTTCCCCCGGGCACACGCCATCTGCAGCCGGATGCCCACCCTGGCGCAACGCCAGCGCAGAGGTGACCAGAGAAGAACTTGGCTCTGCAGGCAGACGATGGCAGGGCAGGGACGCCCACGGCTGTGCCCTGGGAAGAGGGGTGCTGCCGGGGTGTTCCCCCGGGCACACGCCATCTGCAGCCGGATGCCCACCCTGGCGCAACGCCAGCGCAGAGGTGACCAGAGAAGAACTTGGCTCTGCAGGCAGACGATGGCAGGGCAGGGACGCACACAGGCGGACTTCTGTGAATTTGGTCCTGCAATTGCAGCCGTGGGGCTGGGTTTACCTCTGCCTCACCAGGCTCTGAGGTCCTTGACCACAGACCGGGTAGGTGGCACCCCACCAGAAGCTTTGGGGCTTCACAGGCTAAAGCCACCTCCCAAGGTGGGGCACGGGGTTCCCCAAACATGGGGGTCGCTGCAACCTTCAAACATGCCTGGTCTTGCCACGCAGAGCTGCCCTCCCAGCACCGCCCCTGCCCCAGCCAGAGCAACAGGGCATCTGGGGTGCTGAGCTGGGCACCGTCCCTCTCTTCCAGCAGCCCCCGTGCCATCCCCTCCTCGTGTCCACTGCCTCTGGCTTCCCTCCAGCATCCCTCTCCCAGGACTGGCATGTCCCTAGCCCGGCTTCAGCCTGTCACTGTCACAGGTTACAGCCGGCGGTTGGCGTCACCCCTCTCAAGGTCGAGAAGAGCTTTGGGGTTATCTCTGTGCTCTTCCTAGGCTCTGCTTTCCCACCAGCGCTCTCCCTTCAACAGCAAGAAAACTGTCTTTTCTTAACACTTATTAAGCCCTAATTTTCATCTTATTCATTACTACCAAGTCATTAAGCTGGCGAGGAATTAAATGAGGTGAAATGAAAAGAATCAAAAGAAGACTGAAGGGTTTGGGGTGGTTGGGTTTTTTTAAAAGGAGACCAGAAAATAATCTCCCAGGATTAAGCAGGTGAGAGCGACTAACCCTGCGGAAGGGCACGTGAGACTTAGAGACGAGGTTTCTAATTAAGAAGAGGTACTGAGGGACCCCGAGGGGCATCTATCCGCTCCTCCCTGCCCGCCGAGGTGACAGCGAGGACACCAGCACCCGGACGGCAAAGCGGCTCCTCCTTAACGTCTCTGCTCAAATGAAAGATGCTGCAGTGAGGAACTGGGGGCCCAGTGGACATTTCTGAGGCTTCCAAAAATAGTCTCTGCCAGAACCATCGCTGTCGGTGCCAGACTAAGGCCCTGAGCTTATATATATATATACGGGGGGTATACTTAGGGATATTATTTCATATATTAGTATGTTAAATATAAACATACGAGTATATTAATATGTTTAGGCTCTGTATTTGAATATATGTCTGTGTATATAAAGCCACCGCTTTCAGAAAACATTCTTCAACCCGCAGGGTTATCGACCGGCCCTTGCTGGCTGTTTTCTCCAAGGATGGCTCTCTGTCAGCGCCGAGGGTGCACATGGCATTTAGGAAGTGCTTTGAAATCAGATGTGGTAAGCGTCTGTCTGTCTGTGCCCTCTTCCCCATGGATCCGATCTCCCACTGCCCGTGTGCCCCTGGGCACCTGGCACTGCCAGGTATAGCCCTGAGGCATCTCCACGCTGCGGGACAGGGTTGGGGTTCCCCAGCGAGCACCCAGGAGGTGCTCACAGCCCAGCCCAGCCCTCAGGGACCTCGTTTCATCCCCTTTCCCAAACACACCGCCCTCCCGGGCACCGCAGCCACCCGGCAAAGCGGGGGGATCGGCTGCCGCCTGGGCATGTCACACTGGTGCGCGGCTTTTTATTTGTGTTGCTGCTCCCTCAGACTGGACTAAAATAACGGTTGCACAGAACAATGGCAGAGCTGCCAAAGGAATCCCAACTCTCCGGTGACTTCATTAGCGCCAGTGCCTCCAGTCAGCAAAGTCGCGGGGCTTTATTAGCACACGGTGGGTCTTCTCTCGCCGTTGCGCGTGCAGAAACCTCATTAGTGGGGAAGACAGAGCACTTAAGAGTCCCGTTAAGTTTCCGTCCAGACTTGTTTCATCTCCTCCGTTCCTGACGTGCTGCCCCGTCACCTCCGGTTTCATGGGCAGAACAGGCGAGGCCCTGCCACAACCACAGGGATTTGGCAGCCAGCACCCCCCTGCCCCACAGTGCTCGTGTCCTGTCGGGGACTCGGGTCCCTCCCTGCTCCCCCTGCCCAGCCACGGGGACCCCACTGATGTCTCCAGCCCCACATGGGGCTGTGCTCACGTTGCTCATCAGCAGACATGCAGCGAGTTGGCCGGCCTCTGCTAGTGCCATCCCCACCGGGAATATCCCAGTTTCCAGGCAAAAGGAGCCCACAGGACAAAGGTGTGCACAGCAGAAAACTCCTCATGGCCTGAGCTGGTGTTACTGGTTTTACACCCACGTGGGTGGTAAGGGCTGAGTTCCCGGGGTGCTGATTTACCGGGTGCCTGGCGGGTTGGGGTTTGTTTCCAGCCCGGCACTGACGAGCCCTGCTTCACATGCAGCACCTCCCTGGCTGCTTGGCGACCCTGCCGGTCTCCCCTTCATTTCAATGCATTCAGGATCGTAAGAGGCTGTTATTTTATGATGGATTAACGACGCTGTATTTGCTTTTAGCCTGTTTTATAGTGCCCTGAGTGCTGCGGCTATAACTCTTCTGTTTATTTGTTTTATTATCCCAACAGGCTGCTCATGGAGATTACCACAGAAACTCCCACTTTCCCCACCACGTGCCCCCAGAGAGGCCGGAGGAGATATCCCACCCCAGGTGAGGCACAGGCCCATGGTCAGCCTGCCTGTGCTGTGAGAATGCCGCTTCGAAGAGGGGTTATGGGGTCGGGTGGGCTGGTTGTGGGGCAGGGGGCTGCCCGGCAGGGAAGGAGAGGAGGCAGGAAGCCCAAGTTGCTTTAATTCAGTGTCTTTCTCAATGCATCCACCCCCTTGCATGCAGGGCTTTGTGTGGGCACCACCCTGGAGCCAGAGGAGCTGGGGCAAGGCGCTTAGGGAGGAGGTGTGGGGCCACCACCGCTGCAGGAGGTCACATCCATCTGCCCTTCGCCCGTGCTGCTGGGCTGCTTCCCTGTCCCGGCCTGGGCACGGCGTGCCGCTCCTGCACGTAGGGCATGGCTGGGAGGTGAACACAGGCTCAGGGCTCTCCCCACCTTCGGCAATGACCTTGGGGTAGTCCCAGCCCCGGACCTGCTCACCATCCCGTCCCGTCTCCCACCTCCCTCCGGAGTGGCTCCAGCAGTATCCCACCTTCCCTCTCCCCCCCAGGGGTTGGTATGTTTGCGGTGAAGGACCCCAGTGCTAACAACTCACATCAACAACTTTGGCTGATGGATGTCAGTGCCAAGGGCCAGATTCTGTTGCAGCTGAGAGCCCGGCTGCTAATTTCCAGCAGCGAAGATCAACTGGGAGTTTTAGGGATTAGAGCAGTGGGTGGAGGGGGGAACAAGAAATGAAAGAGGAAGATAAACATGAAAGTCATACAAAACAAATAGCTGGCAGTAACTCCATTAAATCAGGCATTTTTAAAAGGAAATATTAAAATATTAACTATGTAATTAAGTATTTATTAATTAAAAAGGAAGCCAAGCCGCATTAAGCCAAGCAAAGCCCTAATCATGCGCAAATTCCTGTTCAGCTCAGCTGCCAGTTCAACGGACCCTCTACCTGGCTTCCCAGGGCCCTGGGCTCAGGTCTGTCAAAGGGACAGGGAAGCAGAAGGAGCAAAATCACTTCCACGTTTCCATTTCCCTGCCCTCCTACGTTCAAGAGCTGCCCATGCCGGCTCTTCCAGCGCCTCCTTCCCACAGAACCCCACAGCTGCCTGGGGAGCTCGGCCGGCAGCGGGGCAGCCGGCGAGGGCAGGGACAACGGTTTTCCTGGCTGTGCATCACTGCCATTCCTCCAGCTTCTTGCCCGTTCCTCCACGGAGACCCGAGTGTGCCAGGACCCATGCGCTCTGCTCCGTGACCAGGATCTGGGTATGGATGGCAATCAGCCATGGACTGGGATGTCAGCAACTGGGTTGAGGGAGCCCCCAGAGCTGCGCCCTGTGAGGCGCCGGGGACGGGTGGCAATGCCGGAGCTGGCGCTGGGGTCACATTGAGCTCTCCCAGCCCGGTCCCGGGGAGCGCGAGCTGTCTGGTGCCTCTGACAAACTCATCTGTCACCAAGTGAGGGCCATCGGCTGCGAGACGCCGCAAAGAGAGAGAATTAAAAGAGGGAGAGA
>NW_010248643.1:0-1431 GCF_000690775.1 Eurypyga helias
AGACATGAAACTGGTGTTTCTATCAGGCACTTATTCCATAATTCTTACAAAGCAATTTAATTTATAGAAAACAGTGCCATGTGTTAAACTGTTGGTAGGAACACATTTGTCAAGAGCCTTCTTGAAGATGGTAATGTTAAGGAAAATCTAGATGTGGGAGGGCTTGCACTTGCCTCACGTTATTTTCATGCCAACCTAGGTAACTTCTTGTAATGGTAGTTTATGTTGGAGAGGGGAGGAGGGAGTGTAGGAGAGGGGACAGGAAGAAAGTCACTGAAGAGAAATTCATGCTTATATCAAAATGACTGGGTTACAGTCTCTGAGGTTGATGGATTGCTGTAGCTCTTGGTGTAATAATCTGACTGTACACTTGCACTGGAACACTGTTCTGTAATGTACAGTTTCTGAAAATACTACTTTAGAAGTGAAGTAATGCCTGTTTGCATGGCATATTTGAATATAAGCTTGTTTTGTGTAAGACTGCTATTAGACCTTCAAATACTGAGGTGATGACTTTCTGCTTATTTTACAGATTTACTTACAATCAAATCCATGACCATGGGGGATATGAAGACCCCAGATTTCGATGACCTTCTTGCAGCCTTTGACATACCAGATATGGTTGATCCAAAAGCAGCTATTGAATCTGGACATGATGACCATGAAAGCCACATAAAACAAAATGCTCACACAGAAGATTCTCATGCCCCATCATCATCTGACGTTGGTGTGAGTGTCATTGTGAAAAACGTGCGTACCATTGATTCTTCCGAAGGAGTGGACAAGGATGGCCATCATTCCACAGGCAACGGCTTGCATAATGGCTTTCTAACATCATCAGCTCTTGACAGTTATAGTAACGATGAAGGGAATTCACTTAAAGATGATGGGTCAGCTGCTGAGACTACACTGAAGGATTCAGCTTTCAACCAGTTTAGCCCAATATCAAGTGCTGAAGAGTTTGATGATGATGAAAAAATTGAGGTGGATGACCCCCTGGATAAAGAGGAGATGCGTGCAAATTTCAAAGCTAATGTCTTGGCAGGATCTGTGTCTCAGCAGAATATGACAAACTAAAAGCACTTGGAGGGGAGAACTTGATTAAATCTGGGATCCCTGTTTCAAGTAGCATAGATAAAAATAAAGCTGCTAAACGAGAGACAGAGACAAACTCCATGAATTTAAGTGTCTATGAGCCTTTTAAAGCTCAAAAAGTGGAGGACAAATTGCTAAAAGTAATTTCTGAGAAGCTTCTCGAAAACAGGGTACTGGATGGAAAACTGAATTCTGAAAAAAGCGAAACAAATCTTGCCAGCATTTCACAGTCCAAAACAAAGTCCTCAGTAAAGCTTTCCTCATGCATTGCTGCAATTGCAGCACTGAGTGCAAAAAAGGCAGCTACAGATACCAGTAAAGATTTACAGCCTAATT
>NW_010248644.1:0-388 GCF_000690775.1 Eurypyga helias
CCACAGCTTCCCTGGGCAACCTGTCCCAGTGCTCCCACCCTCTCCGGGGAAAATTCCTGATGTCCCATCGCCCCTCTTCCCGTTCAAAGCCATAAACCCCCCGTCCCCGGGTGCCAGGGATAACGGCGTTTTCCCTTCCCAGAAGTGGCGCCCGTTCTGCCTCCGGTTCGAGGGGCTGGTGGAGGATTTCAACTACGGCACCCTGCTCCGCCTGGACTGCCGCCGGGATTACACCGAGGAGAACACCATCTTCGGTGGGCTCCGGGAGGCTCCGGGAAAGCTGAACACCCGGCATCTCCCCTTTTTAAGCTTTCCCGTTGCTTTTTTAGCTCCCAGAATCCAGTTTTTCGCCATCGAAATCGCTCGGAACAGGGAGGGCTGGAATAGC
>NW_010248645.1:0-448 GCF_000690775.1 Eurypyga helias
TTCCCGCGCGGCACCCGCCGGGCTGGGCTGTGGGGCAGGTGGAGCGGGCAGGCATGGGGACAGTCCCCACGGTGTTCAGCCCCCCTCTGCCCAGGGGACCCCAACTCACCTCATTGGTGATGGTCTCGTTGTCGATGAAGTCGGCGAAGGCGACGGTGGGCGTCCAGGGGTCGTTCTGGTTGTAGATGCTGGTGCTGCTGGGCTCCTCTTCCTTCCGCCGGGTGACGGCCAGCTGGTACCTGTGGCACAGGGAGGGGGCAGAGGGTCTGTCTGTGCCGGCGCAGGGCAGGGCAGCATCTCACCCATGGATGCGCCAGTAAATTGGGGCTGGACGTGTCCTTGTTGCATGGTCTGTCCCGGGTCAGCGAGGGGGAGGGCTCACACGGGCCAGCGTGCAGGGACAGGCAGCAGCCCCGGCACCCCTGGGCTCGCAGGGGGGGGCCTGGCG
>NW_010248645.1:527-867 GCF_000690775.1 Eurypyga helias
GTTTTTAACTTCTACAGCCCCCGCAGAACGTGAGCCCTTCGATTCACCTGGGCGGCGAGCCAGCTCTGTGCTTATCCCAGGCATTTTCCAGAAGACATTCCGTCCTAACAGGGACAACTCAGGACTTGGGGCTGTCAGTGCTTCCCATGGGAGTTCAGCCGCAGCCTGGCTGAACTCACAGGGAAAACACGCGACTGCTCCAAACTGAGTTTATCTGGGGCCAGCTCCTGCCCGTGAGCGGCTCCGAACGGATGTCATTGAGCAACTCTTCATGGGATGTTCAGAGCCAGGCAACTTGCACGTCCGCTGCCGAGCCCTTCCCTGCAGCCCGGCACAGCCC
>NW_010248646.1:0-3256 GCF_000690775.1 Eurypyga helias
GGCTCCGGCCGCCGGGGAGGGCAGAATCCCCAGCCGTCGGGACGGAGCTGCCCCTGGCTCGGTGCGGAAGGAGTTATATTTTCATAAAGTCTTGTCTGCCTCCAACGGCCCTGCGCTGTAAGCCCGGCTGCCTGGCGTGAGCGGAAAGAAAAGCGGTTTGTTTTCACGCCATTCATTTTGTGCGCTGTTTTTGCAGCACCGCGTTTTACTCTCGTCAATTAATGAGCGTGTGGTAGGCTAGGAAAAAAAAATAACGAGTGTTTAAAAGTTTATACTGAGTCATTCCTCTGCAGATGAACCTATGACTGACTCATAATCTGAGAACTGCAGTGGCTTGTAAAATAGGAAGGTAAGGCATTTACATCTTGCTTTATTTGTATCTTCGAGTCTGCTCTCTGAATTACCTGCAGAAAAACAAGGGGAATGGTCTCGGCGCCAAGAGGCATAATCTCGCGTTCTGCTGAGCTGAGCTTGTGTGCGACATGAAAGACGGTGCGCGCGCCTCTGTGCGGGGCTTCACCGCGTACTAGGGCATTCTTCATCTTTTTCCGTCTCTGTAGGAGCAAAATGTGGGAAGTCCCAATGATACAATTTGAAATCTGCAGGCTCCTGGGGTCAGTGACTTCTCTTGCTTGTCGAGATCTAACCGGGCTTTGTATATTGTAATTCTTGCGTTTTCTTCAACAGATCTGTGCGTTTTTCCTTGCAGGTTTGTCCCGTAGAACGCACGTAGCGTTACTGTGCGCTAATCTGAACTTGCATTCGTAGACCAGAAAGGAGTTCGGTGTGTGATGTGAAGGCGTACTAGCGGTATTTAGCTTAGGCAATGAAATAGTGTGATTTAAAATACTTATTACAATCCATATGTAAAGTAGCTACTGACTTGCACAGAAGCCTGGATTTAAAGGCTACACTGATTGTTAGAACTAAAGCGATCATAACGTATACTGTATGATGTCCATTAAAACGAGCCATTTGGCTAAAAGTGTCCACAGATAGCAATCCATACACTGTGTATGGATTAATGGATGTGTGAATGTTATTTATTGTGATTAAGGAGAGGGGTTTTGTTTTAAGATGAGAAATACTTGAACATTTGGATTGAATCAGAGTTTTTTATGGCTGGACTGGGAAACCCCTTGTCATAAAGCTTGATAACGGAAACATTGATGTATCATGAGTTTGGGCATTGCGAGCAGACAGCACTGTGGGGTTATAAAAGTTGCTTTGTTCCGACATGAAAATGGTAGGTGTTTTACTGAAATATGACTTGACGAGAAGCTTCCAATAATAGCTGGACCTCGAATATAGAAAGATAAAGTGCATTCAGTAGCAAAGCAAGTTAATTCTAATCAAAAGAGGGTGCTAAATGACTCAGTCTTCAGGCTTTCCTGAAGTCCTTCTGCAATTAAGTTTGATTATACCAGTTTTGAGAAGCCATTCTTGTACGGATTCAGAGAATTTGATCATTGTGTGTTTGCTGTTTAGTACCTGGGAAAACTGCGTAAGATGGCAGTAGTTAGCATCAGTGACAATTCTTTATGAAGTCTTACCAGTCCATGCTAACACTGTCTTCTAAATGATTACAGGATCTCATTGTATTTTAGATGTCTAGATTGCTCTTGTGCATCATGAAAAGTTCAAGTGAGAGAAGAGGAGCGTGTTTTTTCAGTACTGAAATCCAGCCGTTCCATTCGTAGATATGGCAGTGCTGAAAGTAAGAAAAGCCAGAAATCTTAAGTTTTAAGTTTTTGTTGTTAAATCACTGGAACATAAATATACTGATAAGTAGGCAGTCATAGTTCTGCAGATGAAAAGGCAGTTTAAAAATAGGAATGACTTAAAACTACTCCGGTATCCTAAACTGGCTTTGAATGAATAGATATTGCAAGAATAACACATTTTGATCTCTGCTATCTTAGATGATGCAATAACTGGATTTCATTAATTTTTTCATTTTAATAGTGTGTCTTAATTGAAGGTGCCGAATCTTATGATGTCTGAAGACTGCTCATTACACATTGGTTTCAGATGTCTGTGCTCTTGTGCACAGTTCCTTTAAAGAATTGCCAAGGCTTAATTTTTTTTTTTTTTAATATGCCTGTGGGTGGGTACTTTCTGAATATGATGCTTATATTTGAAACCTCTTGGCATTTTTTGCGTGTGGCTCAGGAACACCAAAAATGGTGGGAGAGAGAGTGAAATTGGAGATTTCAAGATGTGGCACAGGGAAAAGAAGCCAAGGGAGGGAGACTTGTATGGCTTTGTGTGACAAAAGAAAGGTGTGATTGTCACAGGAGAGAGTGCTGTAGTCATGCTAGGTTTTACCTTATACTTTTTAACCTGTGGCGATGAAGTGGTGTCACAGAAACTACAGCAAGGAAGGGCTGGCAAAGAGGATACATCTGGTCTCCCAGCTGTGCCTGCTGGAAGCCCATACCCTCATAGATGGGTTGATTACAGTCAGTGCATGCTTGTTTTGACAATTTACGAAGTCACTTCATTTTTTCTATACCTTTTATTTTTTAAGGTAGAAAGAGAAAAAGGACTAAAGAATTGGGAGGAAAGGGGGGACACCTTACAATGAAAGATCATTAGGTATCTGCCAGGTTGGAAGAGGTGCTCTCTTCTGTACTAATGGGGAAGGAGAGAAGAGGAAATGAAGACAAAAAAATCCCTCTAGAAAACCACTAAGGAAAGTATGTGGTAGAAAGATCTTATAATTTAGGGACAAAATAAGGCAAAAGATTATTTGGTATTGGGAATTGTGATACATATATTTAGATAATCTTTGAGGGTGTTTTTCTGTTCTTCCTCGTGATCATTCCTACTGGAGCACTGACAGCAAAATATTGTTGCCACTGTGATTTCAATTGCTACTGACTGTTGGCTTTGTAACTAGGTTAACAGGCTGAGTGTCTCTAAAATTATATACCACAACTGTAGGTCACTAATCCTCTCCACTCCCCCAAAAAATGTTAAGCCTTTGATTTCCATGCTGTTCTTCCCTGCTGCTTTCCTCTGCGTGTAGAAAGTGTGATTTTAGTAGAATTGCAAGTTCTGCTGTTCGTCTAGTCAAGGGCAGTAAGGGAAGGAAAGTCTCAACATGTTTGTGGATGCACAAGTTTGGTATTGGATGTGCGTGATGGCCTCCATCCCTGGCTCCCTCCTCACACTAGAAATTGGGGTGTTGTGTACTTTGGCATGAAGATTGAATTTAGCAAATAGCAGGCATTAAAACTGCAGTGGGCATAGC
>NW_010248646.1:3287-8699 GCF_000690775.1 Eurypyga helias
CTTTCTGTAGTTCCAGTACTATTTTACATAGTGTCCTAAAATGAACATTTATAAAATAGATTTCTCTGACTTACAGAGGAAACTTTATGTAGATTATTTACAAGGCTAAAAATTGCTAAGAATTCTGTAATATAGCTTAAATGCTCTGAAGTTAATATATCCTTTCACATACAGTATGCGTAGCAAATGCTTCCGTCAAAAATATTAGTGAAAGAAGCCATGAAACTTCTATTTTGCGTGCTTTAATGATTACCGTATGGAAGCTCATAAATAGAAAAGTTCAACATTTGGAGCAATACGGAACTTTTGTCTGCCTTTGTGGTTTCTGCATTAACATGGAAAACATCTTTCTGTAAATAAAGTAAGATCTGACTAGTCAAAAGTAGCTCAAAATGCCACAAATCTTTACAGCTTTCTTAGGAGTCTAGCAGAAAGAGTTATTTTGATTTGGCCTATCTTGAAAAGCATGTTGCAGATGCTATGGTAAGATAAGAAATGCTTCCTGGCTGCCACTTCGTTCCCGCAAGCTTTGACAACTATCAGGAAAGAAGATGGTCCATTGAAGATACCGATGTAAAATCTAGGAGGCCTGGAGGCTGTTTTTTTTCCCTCGTTCCTGTGGATGTATGTACTGTAAGTCATTCAGCTGAGGCCAAACCAAAAAGGGGCTGTGATGTTGCAGTGATGGTTGATGTGATGTCATGTTCAAGTCCCAGGGGCAAAAGGGGGATTCCAATCCAAGTTTTCTACTTCCCTGGGGAGTATTCTCATCATCAAGCCACAGGCCAGTCACTTCCTCCTCTTGAAACTCTTCTGCTATGCCAGGAATAGTCAAAACCTGGTATGCCTGAGAAACAGAGCAAGAGGAAGCATGATGTCTCAGTCAAGTGGTTAGGACAATTACCAGGATAAGGAAAGACATACAGTCATCTGATGCTTCTTCCACTGCTATTCTGTTGATTGTTTTCTGGTGCATTTGAAGTTGATGACAGGGCTGATCACCTCAGCCAGCATCTCAACAAGTCAGATGTTTGCTTCAGCACAGAAGATGTGCTGGAGAAGAAAAGAGTCCTGGTACTTGGGTGTTGCTGGGATTAGGTGGTAGCTGAGTAGGAATTCTGAGAATAGCTTTGATGCAGCTAGTGGCTTATGTGTGTCTGGCTTCATGTACAGACCATTTTGTGGTCTGTAAAATGGGAACAGTGGCGTTTTTCCGACAATCTGAGGACGTAAAGTTGCTGAGGTGCTGCGTCCCAGCAGGGCAGTACAAGTGTCATCTGTTGATAAATGAAATGAATTGCAGGTGCTGCGTAGAGGCATCCTGTTCGATCTCCTCTGCACAGCTCTGCCATTCTGCACCGTCAGCACCGTGGGACAGGAAACGGTGTCTGCTTCACACTCTTCCATTGTTGTGTACAGCAGACATGGGGCCGTGTGGAGCTGAGTGCCCGTGACAGAATTTCTCAGCGGTAGCTGTTTCGGTGCTTGTACTTGTTCCCAACTTTCTGCTTTGGATGTTCTAGAAAAGTAGCATTTTTTCCTTGTTCTGTGGAGCCATCTTACTTACACAATAAATGCACCTAAAATAACTTTCTAACAGCAAAGCCCAGCTCATAAACCAGATATTGGCTATGTGAATAGATCTTGTTTTGTAAGCTCATCCATGTACTTGAGAGGGGGAGATAATTAGAACAATTATTAGAGAATGTTATAATGGAGATGTGTACTGTACCAGTTGGACTGTGCCATTCCTCTTTCCACAGAGCAGAACCTTCAGAGAGTAGGTTTCCCTTGGTGTTGTGGCTTCTGACTTAATGACTCTCAGATGCCAGTCTTGAATTTGCATAGGAAGTGTAGCCTTACAGTTTTCAACTTGTTCTTGGTTTAATCTCCTTTAAACCATCCCAAGTGACTCTTCTTTCTGCATTTTATGGTCTTCAGCTCCTAATGGAATGCTCTTGTCCATGCTGTGCTTCTCTTCCATCTTAAGTTGTTTGGCCAGACAATGTAAGTGCTCTTAATTTCTCAAGCTGGTTCCTTGGATTTTTAGAAATGGCTTATTTTGAACTGCTTTCAGTCAGATCTCTTCTAATTTTAGAGTTGTTAAGGGATGACTTTTATTCCAAGATGGGTTCATCCTTGCACTTGAGCAAAGTCACTGCATTTCCCCCTTTACTTTACATCACTTTTCCCCATTTACATCACTTTTCTCTTGGAATACTTGTTTCCAGGCTTGTACTTACTTTCACACCTCTGGCTAATAATTTTTATCTGCAAATCCACTTTTCTCTTGACCTCTCTGTAGCTACCTCCTTCTTTGATTCCCTCCTCACCTCCCGCTCCAGGTGAACTAACAGGCTCTTCTCTTCCAGGTCACTAAAGACAGTCTACAACCCTACTGTTGTCTGAAGTACACACATCTTTAAATCTACACTTGCTCTTTCATTCCATCCTTTTCACTGTCCCCTTTTCTGTTCAGCACAACATCCTTGAGAGAGGAGCGTTGCGCTTTTGCCTGGGAATGTTTTTGTTCTTATTTCTCTTGCAGTTGAACCTGACTGGGACGCTAGTTCTACATTCAATAGGTGCCAGAGGTAAAGTGCTCGTGGTTGTAAAATGACATGTTCTCAAAATGCTACCATTTAGCTGACAGCTTGAGTAGAAAGAAGTTGGATACCTAAATAAACGAAGGCGGCTGATTTGCATATGTGCATTTCCAGCAGTTTTGGTACCCTTTCATGCAGTACTTTCATTGCCTTCTAAAACGGCGTTTTTTGGGGTAGTGGAAAGGAAGGATTTGAGCTAACTTAAATTGAAGTTAATAATACTGCTGACTTCAAGTGATGCTATGCGTCTTCTCTGTCTGTTTTCCGTTAGGAGCTGGGTCTCATTTCTCTCTACAAAACCTGAGCGTGCTATATTTCAGATTAGCAAATACGTCTCACTACTCACCCATGGTGTCAATATGTAATGGAAATACCAATGGATTCTGTGTTGCAGTAGATATTGCTGTTGTGTTGCTCACACTGTTTGGCAGGGGTTTTGTATCTGTGTTAGAGCAAGGTATTTTGACACTTTTTTGGAGCGTGTGCAGAAGAATGCTCTTGGCACTCTGTAGGAAGATAAAACAAGTTTATTGTTATTTGTGTGTTGTACTTCATCAGCTATTTTTCGGTACTTAGGACCATAAAATTCCCTTATTCCTCTTTCCTTCTTACAAATTCCTGAAAACTTCACTTTCATTTTGAAAAGGGTTATTTACACATGCAACTTCCAGTATTTTGGCCACTAAGATTTTGAGGGAGTTTTGGGGGTTTTACTCTGTTGTTTGGTTGTGTGTGGGTTTTTGTTATGTGGGGTTTTCTGTTTGTTTTGGAATTTTGTTTTGTTTTGGTGGTTTTTTTGGGTGTGTGGTTGGTTTGTTTGTTTGTTTTTGAGAGAGAGAGATTTAGGTTAAGCAAATAAATATCCAAGCACTGCATTCTGTGTATTTTTGCAGAGGAGATTCTCTCAAAATAAATGAGGAAGAAGTGTGGAGTCGTCCTGTTTGTGTAAATAAAGCTGTTGGTACATATAGCCAAAGCATGATGCTGTAATTTTGCAGAAGTATTTAGCAATACTTTTTTTTTTTAATTATCTAAATATGAAGTCTCAATGTATTAGTTGACTGTTCTGAGGTGAAATAGGGCAGACAGACTTTGAAAATCCTTTGCGCTATACATAAAAAGGCAGTTATTCCAGAACAAGAGTGTCCATATGTTGAGTTAATTGGAGAAGTTCAAAGCAATTGAACCCTTACTTGCAATGTTGTGATTTATGTAAAGAACAAGGAGGACAAAATGCAGAGAAGAAAAAAAAAATACTACTACTTACAGATCCATTTTGTACATGACTTATGTCATGTTTGTTTGTATGAGAAAATGTTTATGACATAAATAGTGGTAGTTGCCAACAGCCATCATGCTACATTGATGCTTATGATAATTTGCTATCCATCTCCCATAGTATGTTTTGTAGCAGGAGTGGGACCTGAAGATGTTTCATGCATACCTTCATCTTGAGCAGATGTAGGTAGTGACTTCAGCTGCTGTGGTTAAGGTGCAGTCTTGTCAATATTCCTTACACTTCAGAGGTACTGACATCTCTGGCTTGTTTTCAGAGGGAACGTTTAAACACACTTAAGGTAGCTGTATTTTGAAGCTGGTATTTCTGCTTCACAGTTACTTTTGGGGTTTTATTATTTTTTATTTTTTTTAAGTATTTCTAATGAAAATCTTACCTTCTGCTTAAACAAACGTCCTGTTATACTTAATACATTCATATGTGAATGTAAGGTCTTTGGGGGGAAAAAAGGACTGTCTGATTGTTGTCTATGGAGAAATGGTTTGTCTTTTCTTGTAGCTAATCAATTTTTATGGAGTATTAAACAGGCCAGGTGTTAAAGTATCAGTTGTTAACATCTTCAAAATAAAATGTTTGTCATGTTAGAGAGGGGGAAAAATTGATGAGCTCTCCATTAGATGGTGCTGCTGGGATTGAAATATTTATATACCTAATGGAAGCAGGCTTCTGCCTAGAACTGTGTTCATGGCTGGGTTTTTATTTTTTTAAAGGACTTCTCTATTAAAAGACTTTCTGCAGGTAGAGATACTAAGATTTTTTTTTTTTTCCCCACTTAGAAATGAATAGATAAGATGTTAAGACAGGCTTTCTCCATGGGAAAGAGGTCTGGAAGACATAAATCATGCTCTTTTTGCATGGGTGATTCATATTTTCGCTCTTACCTGTTTAAGTGGTGACTCTGTTAGGTTCGTGCCCTGCCATCATGTAGATGGGGATGCTTCAGTGTTATTCAGTGTCAGGAAATGCTTTTTTTTACAAATCCAGGATTTTAAAAATCCAGGCATTAATTAGACTGATCATTACAACAATAACACTCTCATGAATCTAGTATTTGAGTTCCTGTCTTGTTGACTCCTGTTCACTAGCATGTCTTTTTAAAGAGTAGTGTTTTAACTTAAACACGTAAGTATTCCTTTGCCTGAGTCCTGACTGACTAGTGATTTTAAAAAAACTTAAGGGAACAAAGATGGGGCCTACACACAGAGGCACTGGGTACCATCTTACGTGCTGCAGGTGATCCCAGATGGTCTGAAGTTGATATTCCCAAAGTTTGCAGTCTTCTGTATGGCCAAACTTCTCTGCCAGTGCTGCACATGTCTTGGATATTTTAGGGCATCTAAAATTGTGCTGAACACCCGTGACTGGGCACCCGAGTTACCCTGCAAAAGTTAGACACACAAATTAAAAAAGGTGTGTTTGTTAATACTCCTTGCTGTTAGGACTGCTTCAGAGATAGGAATCCAAGGTTGCTGAAGGCTTGGAATTCATAGAATCATAGGATGGTTAGGG